>NC_092704.1:557500-857500 GCF_964275005.1 Diadema setosum
TTTGGTGGCTCATAAGGAAGCTCGTAAATGCTTAAAAGAAGGCCACTGTGGGGCTGACAGCCTGAAGTCTCTCTCTATAGAGAATGGGGGTAAAGTCCCTCAACTAAAGATGCAATTAACTGCTGCCGCCACAGGACTTGAACCACTGACCTTACAACTAGGAGTTCATAGCCCTTTTCTACTGAGCCATGACTCTTCATGAAATTGACGAAGTATTATGAAGCCACCACCTGAGAGCCTAACTTGTTATATTTGTGTTGGAATTTTATGCATCTGATATAACAAGATGTACTGTATAAGCTGTTATTTTTGTGAGGGTTAAATTTTTGTGCATTTCACAAATCACTGTTGGAACACAAATTTAACAACACACATAAATGTTGCCCATGCACTGGTGTAACAGTGCACTTAAGACAGCTTTGTGTTAATTCACGAACACAACATCTCGCAAAAATGTCCATGACCTCCTCATTTGCGAAAATAACAGCTTACACAGTAATTCCTTTCAAACAGCCACAGTTTTAGACTGTGCTGGCAAGGTCATAGTGGGGGCCAAGATGTCTACAAATTCTGAGACATAATACAAACTGGTGAGTGGATGGGAGAGCAGGATACACACAATTTACATTCCAGTGACATCATGCCATGTATTGTCTAGCTCCTACATCACTATACGACTTCAGTTGCAACATATTATGACAAGATAGCTTAAGTTTTGCAAATTTGAATGAAAATTTCACAACCTCATTTGACTAGACATAACTATGAGTGCCCCCCTCCCCCTCCCCCCACCCCACCCCCCCCCCCCCCAAAAAAAAAAACACCCCAAAAAACATGAAACTTAAAACTGTGGTAAACAAAATTACAACATACCAATATATCACCATCCTAACATATTATTGATATCAACAGAACCTCTGGATTCCTTGTAACATGTAAACAACAAACAGCTTCCCAGCAATGAACTTCATTTCAGGATACATGCAATATATATGGAAGGTAGAGATGTATATTAGCAAACAAAGCATACAAACTTTGGTTTAGCTTTTTTTTCATGAAAATAACACCATGCTGACAAGGCATTTGGTTTCTGCTTTCACAAAATATTTCATTGAGTAACTTGGTCTAAGTAGAAATAATAGTTGTTTGATTACTTCATGGAAATATTACACTGCAATAAAAAAGGGTTGACAGTAAAAAATAATCAAAATTTTAAGATTAATAGTTAACTTGCAAGGCATTAACTGTAATAGTGATACATACAAGAGGATTCTGTGCTCTTATCATTGTGAAATCCTCAGGATGTTGGAAGATGTAAAGTCAATGAGTGACAAATTCTCCTACAGATGTCACAACCTCAAGTTTTCACACAGAGAATATTGAAATAACATACAAAAGTTGGATTGAAAAGATACACAAAGATAACTGAGTGCAAAGATAAGATAGACAGAGAGAGAAAAAATACAGTGCAGTCAAAAGAGAAGAGTCAAATGAATTTATGTGATGTCATGCTCATATAAACAATAAGCAATCAACTATAGGAAAAGAAAAGGCAAAGAAAAAAGCAGTCTGTCTGATCTTCAACACAAGGTGGCAGCAAACAGCTACACATCCTCAGCATAGAGAGAGTCACTCTCTTCCTCATTCTTCAGCAGACCTGGGGTAAAGGGGAGACAAGAAAAACTTCTATCAAATCTCACAGGACATCACATCATTAAACATTTCTAAATCAAACTAGGCACTATACAAGGTGTTGCAAGACAACTGAGTTGCAATCAATTGCAAGACTTGCAATGGATTTGGGGAATTTGCAAATGATTGTAACTTTCTTGCAACGCCTCCTAATACTGGTAGAGGGAAACCTTGTTATAATGAGGTGAGAGAGGCTGCCCATTTGACCTCATTATAACCGGTGCCTATTCAAATTAATGAATTCTTACATCAAGTTATTTTTATTACAACTGATTGACAAACTGCCAGACATAACTATTTATGTTGCTGAAGGGTAATTTGTCAATCAGTTGCAATAACTGGTGCCTTGTTGTAAACTTATGGAATGTACTTAAAGTACTATATTGTCTTTCACAGGGAGGCCAACCTTGTAAACAACATAATAGTATTGAGGGTGATACAGGTGTATTTTTGGTGGAAAACCATATTTTTACCTTTCCCTAAGGTTATACCACAATTTGGGGAAAGCAGGACTTTTCATATGAACTCAATCAATTTTGGCAAAAACAGACAAAAAATACTGCAAAACAACTAATAGTTAGATTCTCTGCTCTCATCTCATTCTCCCAAAAGAGTACAGTGTAATTTTTTTTTTTTTGCTCACTTCGAATCTACCTCTTTAACCTGCCTTTTTCAAAGTTGCTCATGGCCAGTGAATGATGCTATAAAACATGACAAATTGATGACCTCTAGTGGCAGACAGTCTTAAGTACCACAAAGAAATGAAAGGAAATGAGTAGACTGCATTACCACTAAACCAGTAAGATGTTTGATCTCATCTTAAACATCTTACTGGTTTGGTGCTTTACCACTAAACCAGTAAGATGTTTGACCCTGCATCACCAAACCCAAAAAGCTGCATGTTTTTACATACACCAGAATGCCTGCATCTGGATATTTCAGGTTTGTTAAACTTGGTTCATTCGAGGAAACCTATGTTTTCTGACAGAGATAACCTTAGTACCTAAACTTGAAATTTGAAAGCATAAAATCAAGCAACAATAGTGTTTTAATAGTTCTCACATGCACCTATTAGCATCTATCTCAAGCTGTTTTCACAATTCTCACATCATCTTGCATAGATATATTTAAATAAGTTTCCTCAAATTAACAAGATAAGAATATTAAAGGGAAGGTAAACCCAAAGAGCAATGTGGATTGAGTGAAAGCAGCAACATTAGCAGAACACATCAGTGAAAGTTTGAGGAAAATCGGACAGTCGATGCAAAAGTTATGAATTTTTAAAGTTTTGGTGTTGGAACCGCTGGGTGAGGAGACTACTAGAGGATATGACGTATGAGTGGACAACAATACAAAGAAAATATAAAGGAAATTCGACAAAAATTCACTTTTCTAGAATTATGAAAGAGCAATGGACCAACCGCTTTCAGAAAGCAGGGGGAATAATTGCTACCCTTAACATATGTCAATATCAAGTTGATGGAATTTGTAATTTTCATGAAAAATGGATTTTTATAGTATTTTCTTTATATTTTCTTGGTACATGTATTCTTGTCCACTCATACGTCATAACCTCTAGTAGTCTCCTCATCCAGCGGTTCCAACACCAAAACTTTAAAAATTCATAACTTTTGCATCGATTGTCAGATTTTCTTCAAACTTTCACTGATGTGTTCTACTAATGTTGCTGCTTTCACTCAATCCACATTGCTCTTGGGGTTTATCTTCCCTTTAATGATGTTCCTCCCATTGCACTACCCTCAAGGGGAAATGGGTTACAGCTAGTTATTCCGAAGGTTCGTTATTCCGAAGGCTCTTCAGTCCGAAGATTCGTTATTCCGAAGGTTCGTTTTTCCGAATTTCATTTTCGGATTAACAAATCTTCGGAATAACGAACCTTCGGAATAACGCCACAAATGTTCGGATTAACGAACCCTTTTTCATTTTCGGATTAACGAACCTCTAGGTATAGGAAATTTGTGTGTTTCGGATTAACCAACCTTCGGAATAACGAACCTTCTGAATATCGAACCTTCGGAATAACGAACAGCACCCGGGGAAATGATACAGCAATAACTTTATACAGGGCAGTTTATAGAGCAAAAGTATCAATAAAAATAAACTTTAAAACTATTTAGTGTATCAAAAAAGAGGAAAGCTATAAGGCAAATTAATCTTCACATTTTGTTTGCCTATGTCCAGTATTCCTCAAGGGGGAATGAGACTCAAACATACATAACATGTGGATTCAGTAAAAGCAGCAACATAAATAGAACATGTCAGCAAAGTTTGAGGAAAATTGCATCAGGATATTCCATTGAAAAGTAATGAACCTTTATCGTTGCAGCCATCGCTGGATAAGTCTACTATACTGTGTGATATGTACGATAAAGAAAACATTGAGAGATTCCACATAAGATTTTTGTTTTAAACAAAAAGTACATTCCCTTGGCTTGTTCCCAACAGATGTTAAGGGTATCATCATTCCCCCTGCTTCCTGAAAGAGGTAAGTCAAGTGCTGTTTCATAGTGCTAGAACAGTGAAAATATGTGACCCGCTACAACAAAAAGGTCCTAAAGTCGCGCACGGTCGAAGCCGTGAAAATCGAGTTTGAAGTCAGAGCATCATAATTGGTCAAAACTTGTGATTTTCTGATTTTGACATGTTATTAGAGTCTGACATGTCTTCTATCATCTGTCGAAATTTTGAAGCAAAATGAAGAAAGGAAAGACCAAAAAATAGCGTTTTTCTGGGCCATGTTTTTGGCGTTTCAACCAAGCAGAAACCGGTTCGAAAATTTGGATTGAGCGCCACAGATAGGCTCCGCCCCTAACAACGACCGGAGTGATCTCATTGGTCAGTTTGCTGCTTGCCGCTAACTGAAGCGTGAAGCTCGCACACTGCCAAGTCGATTGGTGCGTGCGGGCGGGTTGCGCTATGCCCAGCCGCTTCTCCTGGCATCCTGGTCACTGTTTGGTCGGTGAGGAGACCGCCGACGCTGTGCTTGAATGAGCATTTCGGGGGTTGCTAGGGTTTACCTTCTATTGTCCGGAGGTGAACAACTGACTTGCGTGTCCCTTGATCGCGATTGCGTTGCAAGGAAAACTTTTAGGGCGCTTTTCTCGAAACAGTGATTTCCCATACGTCTCGACATGCTCTCTTTTAAACATCGATATCTCCGCAGCCGATTATTGTCATAAGATGTATTATATATTAATTTAAAGCAGAAAGATTAGGGAATTTTGTCATGCAATTTTCAAATAATCGACCTCACCCGACTTTAGGATCATTTTGTTGTAGCGGGTCACATATATTCTATTTTCTCTATACTGTTGTCCATACATGTCGTCACAATACTGTAGTCTTCTCATCCAGTAATGCCTGCGTCAAAATTCTAAAAGTCCATAACTTCTGAATGGGCTCTCTGATTTTCCTTAAACTTCACTGATGTGTTCTTCGAATATTCCTGCATTCCATAAATTCACATTTTATATTTGAGTTTCATTCTCCTTTGAAGGAAAATGAAAATATTTTGATATCTATGTTGAAGTGATTTCTTGACATGTCACACACACAGTTAAGAGATTCAACACAACAATTAATAAGGACAAAATATATTTTCTATATTGAAAATTGCATTTTATTACTCATTCATATAGTGATGTGATATCAACATCATGTAAAATAAAGTGGTATTAAGAATACAGATACAAGATAAGGTAAGGTAGAAGAGTAGAATTAAAACAGAGCTAGACAAATTGCCAGGTATGTTGCAAGTGAAAGCATAGGCTGTGAATGTATTACAGAGGGTAAGCATTAATGTCTACAAGGTTTCTTGTAACACTTAATCTATACAAAATGCAAAGTTAGATGATAACAATTCAATTATCAGTGTCAGAACAAAAATAATAATGATATATTAATAATAATAATAATAATAATAATAATAATAATAATAATAATAATAATAATAATAATAACAATAATAATAATAATAATAATGATAATAATAATAATAATAATAATAATAATAATAATAATAATAATAATAATAATAATAATAGAATTAATAATAAAATAATAATAACAATACATGTAATAATAAAATAATAATAAAATAATTATAATAATTATAATCATAATGGATTGGTAAAGAACATACTCGGTAACAAAAGGAACATTAAAAGTGGTAGTACAAATATGGTTGGTAGTCATAGTAGTAGTAAAAGTAGTACAAGTAGTAGTAGTAGTAGTAGTAGAAGTAGTAGTAGTAGTAGTAGTAGTAGTAGTAGTAGTAGTAGTAGTAGTAGTAATGGTGGTTAGACGAGGCTGAATAATGAGACATGTACAGAAGGAAGAGATTGAGATGGAGGGGTAGGAGGTGTGGAAAGGGGAAAAATAGGCTTAACACTGAATAATACAAAAGCATGGCTTTATAACTGAAAGTAAAAATATGAAGTGGTATACATTAAAGTCATATAACAGCATAAAAATAACATTCAAATTATTTGTACTTTATGAGCTTAAAAATATATTCTTTGATTCATCTGTCCTTTATACATGTAACTGGTCTGGAATCTCATGTCCCACTTTACAAACAAAAGATGTAATAAGGGTTGTATATGGTTGAAATCATGCCATGGAAAGTTCATATGACTTCATATTTCATGATCTAGACTACAATTCAAGAGACAAAAAGCTTCATAAAGTTCAGGATAATGGGGAAGATGAACGTATAATGGTACAATTTTCAGTCACTTGGTCATAAGATTGTATGAATGCATCAAGAATAGTGAAAGCACTTGGGGCAAAGTGCCATCAAATGACATGTCTTCTGACAATCACTGAGTCACTTGGTGCTAAAGGTACATTGCAAAGAATGTAAACTCATTTCATCCATTATTTCTCTCATCATTCTTTTCCTTCCTTCTAACATCGGATCATAAGCTACACCACAAGTATCCCCTGAACTACAAGTGTAGAGTCAAGCTATTGGTGTTTAATTTTTCATCGATTCAATAAACCAAGTAAGAACATATCTCTCCCCGACAAGTAAAGGCATGTGTGGTTTTATAGGTTATTGCTTTTAACCTCTTTTTACACAAGAATGAAATGATCCTGACTGTATCATGGTAGCATCAAGGGTCGATATCCCATCTATGACAGCTCTTTTTAATTATATAACAAATATCACACAACTTTACTTTGACAAACGGTAGAAGAGAGCATCATGTTGCATCTAAATGTCATTTATGAACGGCACATTCTCCACAAAGAATGAATCATATTTCAAGACTGAATTTCAAAATACACAGGGCTGTATTAGGACACTTTTCGTCTCCAAATTCACTCAAAATTCAAAAGCCTCTGTAGTGTTAAATATGGATTCACTCTCACTCACTGTAAACTAATTATGCAAGATGAAACCACACAAAAATTGATATGGCAGGATGCAAAATGTTGATATGAAATACTCAATACTAAAAGACACAAAGATGGGTGAACTTGTGATTTTCAATTGATACATGTAGAAGTTAGAAGTACCAATTATCAACAGCATGTGACAACATTTTACATTCTGTTGGAAAATCCTTACAGAATCAATCCATATTTCCACTGGGTTCCCATGAGGAATGAACACTTGATTTACAATAAGAAACACATTGTATGATAAGGTTCATAAAGGCACCTGTCCCTAGCTTCTGTGCTGCCATCCCAAATCAGTGTACAATATATTCCTGATGACATCTTCCACACCACTAAGCATAGACTTGACATTATTTGAAAAATATGTCTGGTTTACACAGAATACATATAATATAATCCATATCATAATTTGCATTCACCAATATATGCACATAATTCAACTGTAAATAATCCATGCATTGTTCATCTCTTAACTGAGAGTGACAGAAACAATGAAGTAACATAAACATGTACACTATACACATTTTACAGAGAAGCAAATTAACATCTGAATACAATACATCAACCACAATATATGGTCCTGACTATTCAAAAGTGTGAAGATGATAGTCTTGACTAGCAAAATGAACAACAGAAACTAATACCATAAGAATGATGCATTACAATGTACATCATCTAATTTTTATGACATAACTTGGCTGCTGCATAAAACTGAATATCTGTAGGTTAATGTGTGAATGTAAAAGGCTGGCTACACTAAACAATACAAGAAGTGCAGGATTAAGGAACAGGTGTAAAGTCAAGGGTTATGACATGTTCAATCCTTGCATGTAACAACAAGGCAGCAACAAAGCCAATCTTGATGATGGATAAATGGAACCAAATTGATATTAAGAATTTCTCCCAAACAAGTGACCTGTATCAGTACAACCTTTTAACATTCATTTTTTTTTTTAGTTTTTAATAGTTCCATGAAATTGTAACTGAACTTCAAAAGAAACCCAGAACTCGTTATATTCTAGCAATCATTACTTTAGGAATACATTATATGTTTTTTAGCAGTCATGACAAAACACATTCAACAGACAAAACTACATTAACTGAAAGCGAAGGACAAGATTTAGGGATTTGTAAGTTTTTGAGCAAATTGCACAATTATAAAGAAAACAGTGACCCGAAAAGGTCAAATAACACAGTGCCTATACAATGTAGCTGGATGCACGTGAACACCTCAAAATGGCAGCATGTACCACATATTTCTAAAAAGACATTTCTTGCCAAGGATGTCAAATGTCTTGCACATGACATGATACTAATTTTATAGTTTATAAATCAAGAAATTCTTAAATGAAATTTTGAATAAAAAAAAAGAGGAAATGTTCTTAGTGTCAGTAGAAAACTGTGCCACACAACCAACCCAGCTATTTTGAAAGTCTGTATAGATTGCAATTCCATATCTGATGATTTACTGAAAAATTAATTGCAAGTCAAATTTCATTTTAAGCAGTATGGTGGCTTCATGCAGTTCATACTAGATTACTACTGATAATCTGTTACTTTGACATTGCCAGTACTTTCCATACCCCTTTAAATTTGAGGTACACTCTCCTGTCTTTCTTTCAAGTCATGTGACTATTGAGACACTTTCCCTGTTTCTCTGTATGAGTCAATGTCTCCCTTGGATTATAAACATCATTGCACAACTCTAACAACAATAACAGCACATTAGGATTTAATTTCATAAACACAGCAACTTTGCTGCTTGAACATTTTTGTCTTGTTTGTTGTACTGAATATAATCAGAAATGTTGTTTCTACTTCTTCTCTCACCCATCATTTGAAATCTTAAAGAAACAAAGAGTCTGTACAATCCTCTAGGAATACATACTATTTTATTAACATAATAACCAACAATTTCAATATAAAGTGTTTCCACCTCTATGCAAGGGACTAACATGCTTTTAGGAAGTGGAATTTTAATATGAAGGGACTCATAAAGGGGGAAAAAGTACCACTACATCATTTTTTTC
The DNA here is from genome assembly GCF_964275005.1 of Diadema setosum. Classification (NCBI taxonomy): domain Eukaryota; kingdom Metazoa; phylum Echinodermata; class Echinoidea; order Diadematoida; family Diadematidae; genus Diadema; species Diadema setosum. The sequence goes on from NC_092704.1 coordinate 566,650, forward strand.
TTTACACAACATACCCCTTCCAACAATGTACGTTGTATATGATGTTAAAAAGCATGCCATCATAAGCATATCGCATCATTTTAACCAAAGCAACAACTTAACTATCACTTTAGATCCAATTTTCCTGGATATCATGACCACAGATCAAAGGAGAAATGCATCATCCTTTTTATTCCATGCTCACCTGTTGCAACAGCTCTAGTATAGAAGATACATTTTATAAGTGGTATTTCTCATATGTAACCGATGCACACCAAAGAATATACAACAGCAAATTTTGAAAAGAACAAGTACACTGCACAGCTTTACACTTTGATACAAGCAAGAATGAGTGAGCTTGAATTGTAATTCATGCAAAATGTAAATTCTCCTGGTAATGGAAATTAGCCAAATACCCAACAGAAGGAAGTAAGAACATTACTAATTGTCTGAATTTCAGCCTTCTGTAATTAGAGTGCATTTTAAATTACACTTTTTGGGGGGTCTTAATCACCAATTAAACATTTAACGAGTATGCCAGTAACTTGAAGTACTCCAGTGTTTCGTTGCACGGGTTTGTTTGTTGATTGATGGTTGGCTTTTTTTTTTACCAGTTGGAAGCATGATATGTTCGTTTACCAATTACCTCAGGGTAGTATGATACCACTAGGGTCCCAACAAGTGAGCCTGATGGAGCTAGGTTAGGTTAAAAGTGATATGTGAGGAGTGGAAATGAACTGTGCTAGATTAGCTGTGAGGTGGATGCATCATGCTTGGTATTACCAAGCAAGCCATCTGACTCCCTAAGCCTTGGGGATTTTAGTTGGTGGCTTTTTGTCTTTTACTCTTCACCAAATTTGTGATACGAGCCCTCATCGTCCTTCATCAAACCTGAATTAGAGAAAATAAACAGAGAAACAAAAGGAAAAACAAAGGTTGCTATGAATGATGAGGCAACAAGCAAACCCGGGATGCAAGGTAGTCAAGATAAATATGCATATCAGTAGCATGTCACATGCAAATTTTAGCTTTCTGGATAATGATCGTTTATTTTGATAATTTGATGCAAAACATAGTCAAGGAAATGCAATCAATAACAAAATAAAACAAGAATTCTGATTAAAACAAAAATTACAACAAAAATTGTAATATTGCTGACTGTACAAGCACTATTACTTTTGATGCATACACTGTATGATGTTATTCTTCACATAAGATCCAAGTTAAGCTGGCAACTGGCTAAAAACGAACATTTATTACATATGAGTGCAAACGAACCCTGGTGTTAATACAGATCTATAAAAAATAGGATGAAATCAGAACAGAAAAATGTGCAAAATCTGACGGACATGGTTGTCAGTTTATGGTTCAAATTTGGTTGAAATTGAGACAAGCGCGTACGAGTAGCTAATGAAAATAATTATGGTGGAGGGGGGGGGGTTTGGGCTTTATAGGGTTATAGTAAACAATTCCTTTGTTTATTATAGTATTTTCCTTGCGCTAGACTAGATTTAGACTGAAATTAGATTGAGTCAAACTGTGTTTTTTACATTTCATTACTGACCATTCAGAGCAAAAATGTTTTTTTATGCGACCACATTTTTCAGTTTTAGGAGGATCTTCTTGTGGACTTGAAGTAGAAAGCAATGGCCTCCAATGCTGCATAATATCTATGCATAAAGTGCTGTGATCGATTGACTAGTTGACCAATACTGCCTGGCTAAAAGCAGCTGCAGCACTCAAAATGAATTTAACTTAGTACAAGGTCCAAATATCAGTAAATTTTTTTTACCATATGTAACAGGAAGGTAACATGGGCTTCAGTCATTTTATTTGTATCTTTTTGTGTATTAACAAACGTAAACAGAAGAAAACTGACCAGAAATGAATATAATTTATTTGTGGAAAAATGAGCAAAGAAAATGGGACTCCACAGGGATTCGAACCCGAGACCTCCGGATACTAGCTTGGTGCTCTACCGACTGAGCTATAGAAAGACCTAGTTCAATGTTCGTCCCAGAAACCCTAAATTCTCAATGCTTGGATGGTCAGAAGCCATAGCAGTGTATTTGTGTGTGACACACACTTACACACTTAAACCTGGCATACGTACATGTAAACCCAACTTGGGATAAATTCAAGGGATCGCCGAAGTGATACACCGTTTTGGAGTATGTCAAAAAACGCAAACAGAGGAAAACTGACCAAAAATTAATATAATTTATAAGTGAAAAAAATCAGCAAAGAAAATGGGATTTTTGTATACATTACATATACTTAAGTATCAATATCCCAAAGAATAATTTCCTCATTTCAGCAGCCATAAGACTGCTGAGACTGTTTAACTGAGATTGACCCTGCTTTTGGTTTAATGTCTCCACGATGGTCATCAATAAATAAATCCAACAAAATTAAACTTAAAACTCCCTTGCATAACTCGATGAGTGAAACTGAAAAATTGCAGACTGAAGCAGAATTGACTTAATAATGGTTGGCTGAGGATTATACTTACTTATTCAGAGAAAATCTATAGTCTTAGAGTTGCATTGTAGCATATGTTTTGATAAACATAGTATGAATAATAACACCCCACTTCACTGAGGTGGTTTTGATTGCATTTTGTTTCACCCCTCCACTCATATTTGAGACACAATGTAATAATTTGCAAGCATGGCAAACAGTTCTATTAAAGGTCCAGTTTACCTTTGGGAGCAGTGATTTCAAAAATGTTCAAGATATCACATTTGATGCATATGTGTAGGTCTGTTGTATCATAAAACATCCTACATATGAAATATTTGCAATAAAACCTAAAATATAAGGAGATATCAGGGTTTTTCTCAATAAACAGTAACTGTATACGGTTTAGTCTGGAAACATTTTTATTATAACTATTGTTCACATTTTGTGCATTTAACAACACTTAACATCGATTACACGAATTCAAATTTTGACAGTGGTTTTTTCTATCCTTAACTCATATTTTAGAACTATTTTAAAGCACTAATGCTTGGTTTTTGTTTCATCTGCAAATGGTAAATTATGCCTTTAATGCTTGAAAAAAGCGACCAACAATCAGTTTCTACAGACACATTGTACAAGTATATGCTCTATGATTCACAACTATTTTTCTCCCATACGAGCTTTGCAGTGTCACTTCTTCTCTGTTTTCATTCATGCAATATCATTTTGCATTTTATATGAAATTTACATTTCATACAAACGCACCACGATATACAGTGCCAAAACAAAGTATACAACGTAATGTGTCATATAGAAATGCTGCAATAAGTTTCATTTGTACATCATGCAAGTAGCGATATGTTTAGTGGTTATCATGCTTCTGTTGTATTAGTAGCAATCGTGCAAGGTCATTTTGATCCAATTAATAGCATTTTCATGAATATTGCAATCATGCAAATATACCACGCTTAAGACTCATGCAACCACATCATGCTCTGTACATTATGAAAATCATTACATACTATAATGCATACCTGGGTCAGACAATTTTGTCCATAGTAACTGATGTGCTATTAGCCCTGAAGGCAGTCAGAGTATTCAACATACACCACGTACATGTATCATGTACACTGATAAGTAGTTTTCAGCTAATTGTTCAGTTTCCAAGCATTTTTTAAGTTTGTATCTCAAATAAAATATGAAGGCAATATCCGATATTGTACATTGCAGAAATGTGATCTTAACATGAAATTACATTACAATGTGCTCCTTCTTCCCCCAACGACAGATTATAACAAATAATAAAACAACAGACAGCATGGTTTAAAGATGATTATTTGCTCTATTTGGCCGAAACTTTTACTAGCAGGATCAGAACAGATGATGCCCCCCTCCCCCAAGACAAAGAGAGAAAAGAAAGTAGAAAGATTATCATCACCAAGATATAGATCATATAACAGAGAGTAAGAGCTGCCTAGAATTCACAGTATTGAAGATAACAATTTATACTCTCTGCACTTGTGGTTTTCTGTCTAATTCTGTATACACCATATTTAGCGAGTCTAGTTTTTGTGAATCAGAACTGCCCGACAATTTTGCAAGTGGTTAAATTCGCTATCATGGATTACAGTGATGATATACAATTGTAGAAAGGTACAGTACGTCACATTCATATCGGGATTGGAGTCCATACTGTACAACGAGGAATGTTCGGGTGAGGTGCATTTTAATGTCGGAATTTCGCGAGAGCCAATATTCGCGAAATTATAAGGCACACAAAAGTTCTTCTCTACACTATTATGCATTGAATGTTAGAGGCAACTTACGAAAATTTCTTGCCACAAAAAAGGCCGTCAGCTCCCAATTCGCGAAAATTTCATGCCGTGAAAATACCATGTTTTACAGTATTTTGCGCGTGTCTTTAAATTTGCGAACAGCACCTAACTCACCAAATTTGTGAAAACAAAAACCTCGCAAAAATTCAACGTATTATACAGTAAATGAAATTTGGATACAATGACTGCAGTTCACGCACTATATACTCTCTTTTACAAGTGTTTTCATTTCCCGCTCTGTTTATGATCATTTAAAGGGAAAGTAAACCCAAAGAGCAATGTGGATTGAGTGAAAGCAGCAACATTAGTAGAACACATCAGTGAAAGTTTGAGAAAAATCGGACAATCGATGCAAAAGTTATGAATGTTTAAAGTTTTGGTGTTGGAACCGCTGGATGAGGAGACTACTAGAGGATATGACGTATGAGTGGACAACAATACAAAGAAAATATAAAGGATATTCAACAAAAATTCACTTTTCTAGAATTATGAAAGAGCAGTGGACCAACCGCTTTCAGAAAGCAGGGGGAATAATTGCTACCCTTAACATATGTTAATATCAAGTTGATGGAATTTGTAATTTTCATGAAAAATGGATTTTTGTAGTATTTTCTTTATATTTTCTTGATATTGTAGTCCACTCATACGTCATAACCTCTAGTAGTCTCCTCATCCAGCGGTTCCAACACCAAAACTTTAAAAATTCATAACTTTTGCATCGATCGTCCGATTTTCTTCAAACTTTCACTGATGTGTTCTACTAATGTTGCTGCTTTCACTCAATCCACATTGTTCTTGGGGTTTATCTTCCCTTTAATACTTGTAATGTATCTTGATGATTTGGTTGTAATTATCACACACAGTGAGTATTGCAATGTTCTGACCTAATATCTGGAAATAATCCCACTGTACTAATCGCTAAGAACCGCAGATATCAGTTTAGTCCCAAGTCCCCTGAATTGGTTAAAACTGAGTCCTGATTGACATACAACTTGTACAGTTTCAGAGTAAGAAGTCTCTAGGAGAGGAATATGATATGATATGATGTGAAATATATCTGATGTATTACACTATTTGTAGAGCCCTAGTTTTATGCCGGCATCATGGATTTAAAACAACAAAAACAACAACAACAATTAGGGGATAAAGGGATTACTACACTGGCTACTGCCCAGCACAGAATTTTGATATGTGGAGAAGATTTTTTATAGATGAAAACACCTTGGCTTTCATAAACGCTAGTCTTTACTAATAAACATTGAGAGTATAAGACAGTATAAGAGTATATTGATAGTTTAAGATAGTATAAGAGTATAAACTTGTATAAGATAGTATACGAGTATTTAAGTCTATTGAATTACTTGCAATACTGAAATGTGTATCACTCTGTGATTATCAAGAACCATCCAATACCTGGCAAAGTAAACATACAGTAAAATATTTCATGGTATGAAAATGTTTGCAAAATTTATATTCTACTGACCTACATGTATTCAGTGGTAATAATACAAGTACTGTAAAACACGATACATTGTATATTCGCGGCATGAAAATTTCATGAATTGGAGCCGACGGCCTTTCTTGCAGCATGAAATCTTCACGAATTGCCACTGGCATCCAATGCATATTGTGTAGGCAAGAACTTTCGCATGCATTTTAATTTCGCGAATGTTGCCGATCGCGAAATTCACAAAATTAAAATGCATGCAAACATTTCTTGTTTTACAGGATTCTATGAAACATCAAAGTGCATACAACTTCAATAATTGAAGTGCTGCATAGACCCAACAGGGATGTCTCTGCTTCTAATGCAAGCACTACACAGACCACACAACAAAGTACAAATCTTTCCATTTACATTTTGATGAGGCTCAATGATCTTGACAACTAAGGATTGACCTTTTACTCTCTCTAGTCTGCACAAAGAAGATACTTTCCATTCTATCTGTATTCATTACACTAATATATAATCATAGTGAATTCTGATATATGCCTAGTAGAATTTGTGGCCATAAACAGATTCAAGCTACAATTAGGTAACCATTGGTTTTGATATATATCTTACTTTTTGCTCAAACATTTCAGGCTACTACCTGGACTTGTTTATTCGTTGCTATCCTGCTTACCAGATAATATTACCATGTGCAGGACATTCCTAGCTGAAGTCATGACCAAAGTGAATCAGAATGGTCAACATCTTTATTCAGAACACAATAACCTTTAAAGTGACAGCACCCTTTAATAGCACCCCCTCCCCGCCCCCCCCAAAAAAAAACAAACAAACAAACAAACAAACAAACAAACAAACAAACAAACAAACAAGAGACCCGGGGGGTCTTGCGCTCACCTGAGTATTGCAAGTTCACCTTTCATGCAGTCACTTACCTAAATTACACACAGATCTACCAAAATTTGACCAGGCATTCTCAAGTAGAAGATGGAAATGTACAATTAGGGCCCAAATCTGGACCCCACCCCCCCCCCCCCAACTATCAATTTTAGCTCTCTCACTTCTGGTTCTAGAGAAGAAGATTTTTTTTTTTTTAAAGATTCATTAATTTGGGGGGGATGGGCCCCCTGAGTGGGGCATGGTGCCCATTTTAACAAATTGAGATTTTAACCCCCTAGGGATGCTACCTGCCAAGTTTGGTGAAAATCCAACATGAAGCTATCAAGAAGAAGATGAATATGTACAATTTAGGCCCCAATTTGGACTTCCCCACCCCTCTCCTGCCCCCTGAGGGAGGCATCCCTGGATCTGCTATGAACAAACTTGAAACTACAGTCATTAATGTACTAACTCATAGTATTAACGTAGCTGTATCACTTCTGATTCTAGAAAAGATTTGTGGAGATTCCTTGATTTTGGGAGGTTTGGGCCCCTTGGGGCCCTCCAGGTGGGACAGGGTGCCCATTTGAACAAATTGAGATCCTATGCCCCTAAGGATGCCTACTGCCAAATTTGGTGAAAATGGGTCATGGAGTTCTCAAGAAGATGAAAATGTACAATTGGGCCCCAATTTGGACTTCCCCACCCCTCTCCCGCCCCCTGAGGGAGGCATCCCTGGATCTGCTATGAACAAACTTGAAACTACAGTCATTAATGTACTAACTCATAGTATTTACTTAGCTGTATCACTTCTGATTCTAGAGAAGATTTTTGGAGATTCCTTGATTTTGGGAGGTTTGGGCCCCTTGGGGCCCTCCAGGTGGGACAGGGTCCCCATTTGAACAAATTGAGATCCTATACCCCTAAGGATGCCACCTGCCAAATTTGGTGAAAATGGGTCATGGGGTTCTCATAAAGAAGATGAAAATGTACAATTGGGCCCCATTAGGACCCCTCCCCACCCCCCTCCCCTGGGTCCCAAGGGGGGCATCCCTGATTCCGCCGTGAACAAACTTGAAACTACAGTCATCAATGTACCAACTCATAGTATTAACTTAGCTCTATCACTTCTGGTCCTAGAGAAGAAGATTTTTAAAGATACATTAATTTGGGGGGGGGGTTGGGTCCCCCTGGGGTCCCCCTGGGTGGGGCATGGTACCCACTTTAACAAATTGAGATCCTAACCCCCTAGGGATGCTACCTGCCAAGTTTGATGAAAATCAGTCTTGGGGTTTTCAAGAAGAAGATGAAAATGTAAAAAGTTTACGCACGACGGACGACGGACAAAGGATGACGGAGAACAATCACAATAGCTCACTTGAGCCTTCGGCTCAGTGAGAGCATCCATTACAGCAGAGGCACAAAAATACTGTTGTCCATGAAATCATTTTTTTTTTTTAAAGTTGCTTTCATGTAATTTCCTATTTTCTCAATATCATTCTAGAGATGTTTGTTTTAAAGGGATCGTATAGTTTTCGTTGAGACCTAATTTCAGGTTTCTAACATTTTTTGGTGAGATAATGAGAAACTTCTTATGAAATATGAAAGAGCATGTAATTCTATGAGGAATTCAATGTTTCTTTGATGAAAATTGGTTTTGAAATGGCTGAGATATCCAAAAAAGAGCGATTCTAAGAAAGTGTGGGACCCAAACTTTATTATGATTGCATTGTTTTATTTGTTTTTGGATGTTTCAGTCATTCCAAACCCGATTTTCATCAAATAAACTTTGAATTCCTCTTAAAATGGTATGCTCTGTACTATATCATAAGTGTTTTCTTGGTATCTTGCAAAAAGTTAAAAGCCCAATTCTCATCTCCACCAATACTGTACCATCCCTTTAATGCATACTGTACGAGCTGAAATTTTCGCGGTGGTTTTATTTTCGCGAATTTCGCGAATTGCCTTTGAACCGCGAAAATAACAACGTGCGAACAGATAAGCACAGTTAGACCTCGCAACCGCGAAATTAACAACACGTGAAAATGTTCTCCTAGTAGCAATTCGCGAAAATATCTGCACGCAAAAATTTCAGCTCGTACAGTAGTTTGCAAGTTTGTCAGAGAAAGGTGCAGGTGTGATCATGAGGAACAGTATGTCTCATGGTCGCTTAAACTGTTTTTCAGTCAGGGCTGTACACACACAGAACTTGTGAAGACTATCATGGTTGCTGGGAGATCTTTTACAGTTGTACATTGGTGGGGAAAACAAGTTTGATAACAGGCTTCAACAAGACTGGTTTCGATCATCCAGTTCACTTGTAAAATATTACAGCGTGTCCCTGAACCCCCTTAACAGAGTATTCCTAAAGCCACTTTCAAACTTGTTAAGGATTCAAAGCAATGTACAAAGAGGGTTAATGGTGCAGAACTTGTTAGACCAGCATACTGCAAACTCCCACTTAATGGAAGAATCATGAATGTGTGGTTAGGTTAGAAGGAACATAAAAGATTAGCACATCACCTGATGTCAGCATTAATGTGAAAGTTATAAAAGTGTGAGGCAAGAGTAGGCGTAGTTCTAACAAAAGCGAAGGTTGTGAATTGTCTTTGCAGCCGCATCTATTTCAATGCTGTCATTAAGAGCATCATTTTTTGTTAATTTATCTTAAAAAGGAGACATTATGCATATTAGAAATATTTTCTGGGATAAGATAACACTGTATGGTGGTTACATGAATGAACTTTGGGATTGATGGATACCACGTCTGTTGCTCTACAGCAGCTATGATAATACTTTTAAAAGAGTAAAAATTACTACATTTATAAGAACAATTGAACAATATGATCAAATCTACAGTACCATGAATTATACAAAAAGTATCTGTAGAGGGAAAATCTATAAACTGCATTAAATCAGAATTGCAGTGGCATAAATGTATGTACAAACAGTGAACAATAAACACTTCATGAGTTTTTTCTCCCATGACAAATGCTGGCTACAGTGTGTCTTAAGGCGTCTTTCAATGGAAGGAATGGACTGGATATCACGGATATCACACAGTATGTATAACTCTGATGAGAGGGTAGAACGGCACTATTGGCATAAGCAGCAAGGAAGAAGCAGAGGTCAAGGGTCAGAGGATGAATTCAGGTGGATGATGGGTCGACATGCAAGCCTGTTGACATGGAAACAAAATAAATGTCATGACAACAGGATGAAATGTCTATGACAACAGGATGAAATGTCTATGGGACTGGGTCACCTGATGCAAAACACATCATGTCACACAAACATGCATGCATGGCTTTGGAGCTACTTTTCATTTTATTTCACATCTGAGTGCACTTTTTAGCCATTTTTCCTTTAACTGTGAACACAGTACATGACCAAGGTAAAACAACTCATCTCCATCAGGCGATAAAAAAACAAAAAAAAAAATAGCCAAAAAGGGAAATCATTTTGATTCCACGAAATCCTGTCTCCAAATAAAGATACTGCGCTACAAACTTGGCAATATACAGTTGTTGATATTAGTGCAGCATACGTGTATTGCACCATCAGAATGCTTGATTGCATTGGTTTTGTTTTTTGTTTTTTTTTCTTATAAAAACAAGCGTGAGAGGGTCAGACAGCAGTCAATGGGGCAGAGACATTCATTACACCGTACTAAATAATGGGGTAAAAATAAACAGTTCTAAAAAAGGTTACGGATCATACCATGTCACCTGCAGAAGATGATTAGTATACTGAATAGGTACACATGCATGTGAGAGTTGTTACAGGTGATTACTTACAATGTACAAAAAAAAATGTTGTTTTCTCTTCCTCTAGCTGTTAGTTTGGCAATGAAGCAATTCACTTGATTTCTACAATGGCACTAATCAGATACTACAGAAATGGCTGCTCAGCATTAAAAAGAAGTCAACTTCATTTATTAAACAGCACTACACCATGCGACAGGACAAAAAGAAAAGAAAAACAAAATAATGCTTACACCATCTTCATCTAGAGAAATTTACAAATATATAATTATAAAGTGGTAAACACTGGAGGGGGAAAATTGGCATCAGGTTTGGAATATACATAATTATGTATCTTGTACAAGTGGTACAACTGTATGTTTCACAGTATTCTAAATTTTTTGAGTTAAATAGCGAGTAAACTGATGTTTACAAAATCAACAAATCATGACCATAATGCCTTCCATAACAGAAAATGCACTACATTGTATTTATAAAGTATAGTAATCCAAGGTGGAAAATTACTTCATTTCTCCTGGTAAGAGGTGAAACTTATCTCTCATTCTGTAGTATTTATGGTTCTCTACCATAAACGCAATCACTCAAGAAATTATCTCACAAATCCAACTTTTACAAATTATACCCAAAAATATATATGGCGCACACAGTAGCCTAGAGCTACAAGTAAGAGTCCTAGCACTTAAACAATTCATGTATTCACTATGCCACAGACTCTTCTTGAAAAGTCACCTCCAGCCTATTACAGAGAATTGCATGATAAGCCTGCCAAAGACTGTATGAGAAGATTATCACCCCACATTGCTCATTTATTCTTGCTTCTTATTACATGCCCTGAAGAGGTGTATCAGCCAGTAAATCCTACAGCACTCAGGTATTTGGAAAGCTTTTGAGAGCTTTCATATTCTCTGCCTAGTTACTTTATAAGATGATACTCACTCACATAAATATGCTATTTTTGTCAGGAAAATCTGTTTCATAAAGGCCCTTAGTCTGGTCAAAGACCTTGAAAAACATTTTCACCAATCCTGTCAATTGAACATTGTACAGTAGGCCAACTTAGCCTCAGCCTTTTTATGAAAAGTAAATTCATACCAAAGAAGAATAACAGCATGGAATACACTAAGCACAGAAAACAGAAATTTGTAATTTGTATTTTCTTCCTCTGAAGAATAAAAAAGAAAATTGTATGATGATATCACAGCGCATGACATTGATGTCTTTCTAGACAGTACATTTAAGCAATAAGAGGCATGGTGCTATCGCAAACCTTTCTCCCTCATTTACTTCACCATGCAAACCTTCAAGCAACATATAATTATATATAATATGAGGAAACTTTACTTCAGCAAAGAAATGACTATGCCTTGCATGACAGACACCATATATCATAAATTCTTATAAAATGGGTTCAAGAATGTAGCCAATTGGAAGCGCTGAAATGAGTCACGTGTGCTTGTATTAATTTCTCACTAACATGCATGCGGCCTGACGTCACAATGCTTACACTAGCAGTGCGCACTCAATCAGTTGTTACAAGTGCGTCGCGCGCTACTATACGCGCTGTCAATCCTCTACACTAAAACAACTTCTAGTTCGGGCTGCCGGCCGGCCTTTCTTGTGTGCATAACATGTGTGGCGTACGTATACTCTTATACGTACAGTACTTATGTGCGGGATTTCCGATTGCGACGTGTTTGGGACGAACATCTTCGGACATCTTGATCCACAAAGGTACGTGAAAAATGTTGTTAGTTTTCGACCCATTTTATAAAACAAATGATGCACAGGATTATTTCGTGGCGTTAGTGGAGACGTAGCTCACTCTCGGGTATTTACAATGTAGTGAAACATGCACTCGGCTTCGCCTCGTGCATGTTTCACAATTGTAAATACCCTCGAGTGCGCTATGCCTACACTAACGCACTCTATCCTGTGCATCATTTGTATATTAAAGGAAAGGACAGCTTCATATTCAGAGCAAGGGTAAGGTCATCAAACTGATAAAGCATTATCCCTTTAGGTCTAGATGTTCGTTAATAGCCAATAGTGGCACAGGCATAACTTCCCTCTGTACATGACACAACACAGCATACATATAATTTGTATCAATGTCCATATTCTCATAATCGTTCACTTCTGATTCCTTTCATGTAAGCACTAGTCAAGTATCTACACTGTATGTCTTCAAGAACACAACATTTTCCACTTGATAGATTCAGTAGCCACACCAGACTCTGGGTCTTCTTGAAAACATCAAGGGATCATCTTGAAAGTTCTGCGTGCGGTCTTCTTAAGAATTTCTTGGGGTCTTCTTGGACTGCAACTCTCCATGCATGGCCAGGAATCCAGAACACAGACTCTGAATATCTTCAATTTGAACAATCTAAGACTAGAGGTCCTTGACATTGCTGTGTGAATGTCAGAGGAATCTATACTCAATAACCCACTCACTAGCTGGGGGCATTTCATGAAGCGTTTTGTCCAACAAATTTGCTCGATAAATTTGCTCTCAGTCAGTCTGATGCAAGATTTTAGTAGCTTTCAGCTGTACAACAGTTTGTCAGGAAAAAAAAAAAAAACCAAATGCTTCACAAAATTCCCTCCAGATTGCAAATAAATAAAGTGTGGTACTTGTACTTTACTGACTAATGTGTCATCACTGAAATAGCATAAGTATTTTTCAAGGTTTAAAAAAATCTGCACAACTTTGTCTTGTGTTACAGCACTGTAAAAGACATACTCTGATATTTCACTTTGTTTAAATTGAAGCATGAGAACACCACAATCGATGTCAACAAAGCCAAACATAGTATATCTCAGATATATTGTAGGTTTCTTGTTTGGTGGAAAGAAGGACTGATTTTAATACCTACATGTAGTTTATATGCTATACCTCTTGACACAATACACTGTACATGGCATAATGGTAGTGCCACTTCTGTTGCCCCATATCAAAGAGGAATCCTAGGGTTCTTAAGAATATTGTATGTACATCATTTCAACCAGGTGGTATCTTTCTATGAAAGTAGGCTTTTCTTGTCTACACAATCATTCAAGATTTCTTGTTACTCTGTATCTAATACACATAAATACATTATCATAATATGACATGTAGTTTGTCCATACTGTTGGGTTGTGATGAAGAATGCAAAGATAATGATATGGAAAATTGGCAATACTGCAACACATCACTCTGATAAAGACAATGGTCACACAAAAGCACAGACACATCAACATGAATTCACATTTGACATTTATACCCTGCTGCATGAACAGAAAAAAAAAAAACAAATACAGAAAAAAGACAGATATTCTTTGTGATTTGTGACTTTCTTGCTCTCACAATACAATGATATAGAGGATTGTGATAGTCCAGGGACACTGGGTTCAGTGAAGAATGAGGCGCACCGCAGGTTTACACACAAGTGCTGACAATGTGTTGAAAGGTACAATATACTGAGTGTGTAATATTCTGTGAAGAGCAAGACTTACACACATACAGAAATATGCATCATGTTGAGAAAACACATGAAGTTGCAAATATGTTTGATGATATACAATAATGTTTGGGATTTAAAATATTGAGGTGAATACCAATTCACTACAGTATGGTAAGCTGCAAATTCAGGTAAGCACATGGAGTGCTTTGGTGCGTGATGATGACATTTGCAACCATGGAATGACTCACAGGTTTGCCCCCGCATCATGCCAAAGCTTTTACAGCATTGATAATCTCTGATTTCTATTTTCAATTTTGGAGATTCTCCAGAATGAGACAAGGCTTAGTAACTTTGAGAGTACTAGCTTTTAAGATGAAACCACAAATGGTATAGTTCCTTGGAATCCAACACATTAGAGTAGTTTTGGCACCACCTGTGACTTTTATGATGATGCAAGCAATGGAGAGTTTGAAGGAATTGAAATACATGTCTTGTGAGTGATCTGTGCAAAGAAGATGACATAGCTTCTACAGTGTACATAATTTGTTTGATTGAAGTTTAATGATTTATCTTCTGTGAAGAACCATATACAGCTAATTGCTTTATGTTTCCACCACAATGCAAAGGAGAAATGACTTTTTCGTGGTATTTGAGTTGAGGCTACAGGTTTCCAATGCTCCAAGAATTGTTCGCTTACCTGGATGTCACACATGAAAGAGCTGTACTTTATACAGCTGTACCTTCCCTTTCTTAATTCCTTGAGCATTTAAGGTTGATGACATTTATTTGCAAATTACATTAACCCTGGACAGCAATACACATGTACTGTAGTCTATAGATATCGCAGAATGAATACACAATCAGGATAGTGATGCTACTGTATAATACAGTATAATCACTGCTGTCTTACTGCCTAGCAGGCCAAAGTCCTAGGGATAACAGCTTTGAATTAAATTTTCTACTGGGGACTATTGTGTTCTAAAGCAAAATCTACTATATGGGGAGACTGTCCTGGTGTTACTGTCCAAAAAGAAATTATTACTACAGGGGACTGTTCAGAAGCCCAATTTTGAACAATTCAATGTCAGTCCGTCTACCGCTGGGCTTCAATTTTTTTGTTACTACCTAAATTCTCTATGTCTTACAGAATAGAACCTACGATCAGGCCTTGAAAAACTGAAGGGTAACATTGTCAATATAGAGAGTAGAGGAGCTACCACTGATAACTGAAGGAACAGCCAACAAAGGCTAAGTTTCACATTTGTTCATTGATATTCATATAATTGCATTTTGCAGAGATATTCTTTTTAAAGCATAATTTCCTTGAAGCAACCTTTCTTTAATTTTTCTTTAATTAAAACTATCTGGTCAATTACTGGATAATTAATCAGAACTTTCAAAATGTGCTGGGATGTACCTTACAATTCCTTATTTAATTATTTCCATTAATCTTGGCATCTATGGAAACCTTGTGTATTTTCCTACTGAGGGAGATTCCTCAGATTTGACATGACCAGTGTTAGTGTTAGCCACCATCTGACATTTCCTTATTACCACAATGCACTCTGGAGGTTAGTTTTCCATTCCCACATAATGCCAGGAAGATACCAGATGCCACAACAGACTTACCATATTTACGCCTTATCTCGTCATTCTTGGCCTTGCGCTCTGCTTTCCTGAAAAGGAGTACAAAAAAACATACAAAAACATTGTTTCATTTCCTGCTTCGATATTTGATATCATGAATATAAACACAAGAGTATAGAGGTTTGAGTTTCTCTGTGAGTGTATGCATCTAATCAAATCAAAACATAATAGCAAATGCATATGTATATAGTCAATATTTAGGTTTTCGTTATGGTCTATCTATAATCTATGCAATATGAGTTCCCATCAAAAACATTCATGTAATGAGGAAACTACTGCACACTTCTCTACATGATATCTAAAACTCTTCCCTGGTTTGTATGTGTGCATTTCTTTTTGCACAACTGTAAAGCGTTCATTAAGAAGGTAATAGATACGGAAAATGACAATGGGAAGGAACAATAGATAAATTCTAGTGTAAATTGTTCCCGACTAAATGCACTGATGAAAGAGGAAGTAAACTGTCCTGACACAATGAAACTGAATGTGTGAAAACCATTTAGCAAAGGGTGCTGTATTTAATGAGTCATATCTCCATTCAATCATGAAAATGGTTTGAGTGACATTTTGTAGCAATGGTTTCAAAAAATGTTTTACAACCAAACAGTATTTGTGAATGTTCGCCAAAAATGAAAGTGGATACAGCAGGAATGGGTTCATGTTCATCAAACTCACTATACTGAGTATCGTAACAGAGTAAATATGCCGAGCATTAAACGACCATAGTATCCTATTTACTGCATGGTATACATAGAATGCTTCTGCTTAAGAATACGGAGAACTTACCATCAGAAGAAAAGTGAACAATGCAACATCTGTACAAATTTATCTACCAAGTACAGTTAACACTATCTATTATTGACTTAGCGTATCCTAAATGTGAAAGTGTTCAAGTAAAAATTTCACAAACATTCTGGAGCACAAAATAACAGAAATCTAAAAAAGATCAAGATAATCAAGTGAGATAAACTAATCTCTTACTTCTGTTCATGTTTCATCCTCCTTTCTTCCTTCTGTCTCTCTGTCTTGGCGTCTTCTCGAGCCCATCTGAAAGAGGAAGTTTTAATGAGAGTCGTGATGTGTACTATGAACACACAATGCAATTTATAACAGCAGGCAAATGACTAAGCAGAGAGTTTGTACTGTATTTAATACACAAACTATCCTGTTGGATTGAATCTTTTGAGACTATCTTGTATATATGCCTTTCTGATCCCATTTATCGATTTTTTCTTCATTCTCTTGTCCAACTTTCCATAAATGAAACATCTTTACATAAATACAGTGCGCTCAAGATTAATCTTTTCGTATTGTGTATTCATTCATATAAGAATTCTTGTACAAGTTATGCACTTGCCGGAATGACTACAGGTAGATTCAATAGGTATCAAACCATAAAATATATAAACCATTGTACTACATATATGTATATCACCTAGTACTATGGAAAATCTAGAACAGCCATTCTAGTACTCTTTGATCAAAACAATAATTGAGAGAAAACTCAAATTCCAACGTGTTAAAAAAGAGCAAATAATATAATTACACACACAAAGCGATAATTTGCAGAAGAGGATTCCATTATCCAGATTCCAGTATCAGGATGTCTTATTACATGAAACAGTACTACAATCATCTCCTGATGCACAATTTGAGTCACTCTTCATAAACTGACAGGAATAATTGCTTGCAGCCAGTTGGAATCCAAAATTGTGACCATGTATCACAACACCAGATTATTTTACACCTACACCTGTAGCAAACATGTCCATCATCATTTTTATTGACAGTTTAGTAGGAGAATGTAGCCATAAGTGGCTGAAGATTCATGAAAACTCCTGTCAAATGAAGTTCAACTAATGTGTATCAGTAATGTCTCAAAGCCTAACTGGCTAAATATGATATTCAAAGGAAATCATGAGCATGTGACGACCAATTAAAAACCTGCTAATTAAGCAATTGGCACTAATGTCTTGTGGAGAGCCAAGCAAAGTTGACAATGAACTCACTTGGCTTTGTTTCCTGAGCCTCTACAGCAGCAGCAGTAGATGCAACACGGCACTCCAATTAGAATCATACCAGCTATCACACTCATGCTGATAATCAGGGCCTCAAAGTTGACTGCAGAGAAAGGAAGTGTGATCACAGACAAAGGTCAACATCAGAAAATCTCTAGCAATTCACAAGTTTACAGACAATGCCTCAATGCCCTTGGCACAAAGAGAGAATGACAAGCAGAGAAAAATATTAACATTAGTCACACATCTTATTTGTAGCAACCATCAGCAGCACATAGTATACAAATAATGAATGTTTATGAGTGCAATGGACAGAATATTTCATGAGGTGAAAGATGAAATGATAACTCGGCTGCGCCTCGTTGAATGGATCGAACATTTCATCTTTCACCGAATGAAATATTCTGTCCATTGCACGAATGAAAAACATTTATTATTTGTTTTATATAACGCATGAAAGAGATTCTTGTCCTTTCATGTTTTATTAATTTAGAAACAAGAGAGAATCTGGGATCGCGAGAGTGCTCACTGAGTGCTTTAGCCTTTACGCTATTATCAGTAGCGCGATGTCGCATACATACACTGCAACACGTACACGCAAGCGTATACGCGTAGTAAGCCGGGCTCGCAGTGATCGTGCAATGGAGCAGATCGTATGGATCCAAAATTGCACGGTAAATGGAACACAATTGCACGGATGATGACGTCACAGTGAAATGGGCCGAATAATCAATGTCAAACAACCAATCAAATGACAAGGATCTCTTCAGTCGTTATATAATAAAAACTATGCTCTGTTCCTGAAAGGGAAGAATATTGCATCTGAGTATAAGTCTCATTAATGTTTCTTGTGATGAATCGATGTTCACAAACATGACTGATGACATGGGAAATAGAGCAGCTTCCCATTGTTTCAAGTAAACATAAAACCATCAAATAAGTTGAATAAATAGTAATACAGTTACCTTTCAAGATTTGATAAATTAATTTTCTCTTACTTACATGTGAGTCAGATAACAATGATCATCCAGCATGCATGACAAAGTCAGTGAAGTTCCCACAAAGTGTAACTAACTGTCACGTTCAGACTGAACGTGCTTCTTTACACGCTGAGTGAATTCACGTAGCGTCCTTCAAAATAAGCATCTTGGAGGTGGAAGTGTCTAAATTTGTCATCAGGTTACTCCCACATTACAAATTCTTCATGTGAGTACATTATGATAACTCTCTAACATGTTTTTTTATCTGCCTAGCAGATTACAGCTTATATTGGCTCAAATCATTAATACTCAGGAAATCTGTCTCAATAAATCATCTGCAGTGAGTGCAACACTGTACGTTGAAAGACAGACTTGACTGCCAGTGCGAGTGGTGCCCGAAGTTCACTTCAGACTGTGACTACATGCCCCTACTGAGGGCATACAAAAATAAGCTCTTTTCTGTAAATCTCTTCACAAAGACAGAAATGTTTTGTTTTGTTTTCATAGCTTGTTTGTTTGTTTGTTTGTTGCGGTGGTCACAGGCAACAAGACCAAGGAGTCTGGCAGTCAACCTCATGCAAATGACAATTAAAGACACCTTGCACTGACTTACTCAAACAGGTGCCCCATCTTGCCTCACTAAGAGGACACTCTTTGTTGGGCAGGATGTCTGAAGCTGGGTACAGAGAGCACTGCTTGGTAGACAAGCAGTAGTAGCACTATGGGTGAAACAAAGAGAGAATACTAAATCACATCACACAATCACTGGTAATCAGGACAAGATGATGGAGATAAGGATGTTAGAACAAATACATCAAGTGAAGAGTAACATTTTAACTGTGCATAATACAACATGCCATGTCACAATACATGTGTACATGTAATTGTAGTACCTCTTTGGTCAAGGCAGATGATATGAAAACAAATCTTATCTCCTGTCACTGTGTATTACTCTCCATAAATCCCCTTGCATTAAATGCAACTTTATGGTAAAAAAGGGTCCTCATTTGTCCCTTCCCCTTCCCTGCATTTTCTTTTTTCCTTTCACGTAAACTATGGAAGTAACTGATTGAAAAAAAAAATGCATAAAAGAAGTGCATCTCATTGCAATTCAGGAGTTCGTAGTAATCAAGAATGCTTCACATTTATGATTTGCATTACACTAATTTCATAGGTTACGTGTAAGTCTGGGGTGCTGTGCTATAATGCAGAATTCTAGATGCACAATAGCTGCACGCACCTGATTTTAATAGGAAGGATGTATTTGTCAAACCACAGACTTTAATCCCATCTAATGCAGGCTGTAAAACTCAGGTTTGCAGTTACGTCACTGTGGTCTACTATCAGTCATTAAGCTCACTTCCTATACATACTGTAGACAGGTTGATTATTGGACTTACTATTACTAAAAGAGTTCAGGCAGAACATACAATGTACTATATAATGGGCTACCATAAATAAACTCTGCTCATAAAACAATCGAGAAAACTATTAGAATAGCAATAGAGTTCGACAGACATTTAATGGGTAATGCACCCCATTTCTACAAACGAGCAAGATAAAAAATCTAATTCCAAACCTTTCCCATGATGTAAAAAGGTAGGCCCCTATAGCCTCCAAATACTAAAATGTAAAATTTGCAGCAGAGTGAAATTTACACGACACTACTTGCGTATAAGTCTTGCACATTGTACACATCGTCCAGGCTGATTAGCTGCGTCAAGAGATTTGCCTATTATATTGTATTCTCATGGATGTCAATCACTGCTTTATACTTTCTAACCACATAATGCCAACCTGAAGCTTCTTTCACCCTGACACACAATCAGCTATCAGGTAATCTACTTATTTATGCATTGTGTGCCTTTGATCCAACACAGAATACATTCTTACGAGTCCAATGACTTTAGAAAACACTTCCTTTGGACAAGAAGTACATACAGCATAGCATACACATCCTAACAGAATCAAGGTCGCATTAAGAAGATGGGGGGAAAATGGAACCTGTTTCTGAGTATGGTAGTAATTTCAGCTTCTAGACAAACATATTGAAAAGAAACTTACTTTTGCTTTTGGTGCTTTGACACAGTCATCACAGCTAGCATTCAGACGACTGCACTCTGCAAAGGAAGAAAAAAATAAGCATAATTTCAGAAACAGATTTGAAATTGTGTCTGATGTCAGTTACACAAGTATTAGTGAGCATCAAGTAGCCAGTAGTCACACTGGCTTATCCTTTGAGACACTTGTGTATTTAATGAATGTTCTTTGTTCATAACTTGTAGTGCCTTTAGTGACAAAAAGGGCAAATTAATGAAATGGTAATCTCCTTGTAATCTGTTTTATGCTCCTCAAGATGTACTGCCTTTATCCACACATCACTGTTGGGCACTCATAGTAGGCCTTATAATATTGTATGAGAAAAGTTTGATTTATCACCCCTGAATCAGGTTGCATCATCCCAAATGCAAATATTAGGCATGCTTTACTGTAATAACTTTAGACAATCCAAAAATGTATTTTCTTTTCCTTTCCATGTTTACTGAGGAAATACTTGAACATCTAGAATACAAATGTTGACGTATTAACTACTGTGACTACAAGCATGAAATTCATACCAGGATCACCTTACAACATACAGGTCAACACTTAGCTGAGGGTGACATGCAATCTTTCGCATAAAATATCATAGAGATCCCTACATTTTAATATTCAGACAAGGACTGTATGTTTATCTCTTATGATATTTATGTTATAAAATTACTTGCTTTCCTGAATCATCTCTTTTTTGATCATTCAGTATTGTTTCCACATGATGTACAATGTACAGCAGATTGCATGATGAAGGGCAAGGTGTTTGATCACAATACATGTAGTTCCATTATAAAAACATTTCAGAGGCTGTTGACTCCACTGATACTGTTCTTTAGGCTACACTAAACTGTAATTCCTTTGACCTGAATGACTTTAAGCAAACCAGGAACTGCACTTTGCAACTAATTCACACAACAGTGAGCACTATAAACACACCCCAGTTTACTGCCATGACTTGGGGGGGGGGGGGGGGGTCAGGAGGAATCAATGGAAGACCTTTGTATTCATGTGTTTACTGTTTTCCTACAATGGCTGTACTTCTGTGCACAGACAAAGGGAGAGAACACAATACATGTAGGTTCTGGTAGCCCTTGAAATGACTCACTTGCTGTAAAGAGTGCAATGCATGCTGTACAGTGTACAAAATTGTATACTGGTGTACATGCAAACCCTGAACATGCCTGTGGAGAAGGCAAACTTTTTGTCTTCTATATTGTATGAGTATGGTGGGTACGTGTGTGTGTGTGTGTGTGTGTGTGTGTGTGTGTGTGTGTGTGTGTGTGTGTGTATGTGCATGAAGAGATAAAGTTTGGATGGTACTTACAACTAAGTATATTTTCAGGTGTAATTGAAAATGCTACAGTGTACCAT
Source organism: Diadema setosum (assembly GCF_964275005.1). NCBI lineage: Eukaryota > Metazoa > Echinodermata > Echinoidea > Diadematoida > Diadematidae > Diadema > Diadema setosum. The sequence continues at coordinate 588,570 of NC_092704.1, forward strand.
GTACATAGAAGATCACACATGTACACAATGTATATGAATGAAACTACTGTAATTTGCCAATTTAACTGCAATACTTTGCATTTTGGAAAAAAAAAAAAATCAGCATGACGGTGTACCAGTCAAAAAGTAGCTAAATACTACATTTCACTCTGAATTGTGGACTTTTCAGAGCCTAAAATTCATAGATACATGTATTTTTTTCAAAGGTACAAGTTTCCCAAATGTGTTTGTTAGAGTTAGCTACAATGTAGTTAGTTAGTTAGTTAGATAGTTAGTTAGTTTGTTTGTTTGTTTGTTTGTTTGTTTGTTTTCATCTGAGAAGATGTATGGATAGTCCTTGTTCAGCTGTTAGCTGGTCTTCCATGGGGTCCAGTTGGATGTGAGGCAGACCACTCACTGGGCTCAAAAACCAATGCACCCTGCTCTTTGCAATGAATGAAGAGGGATCTTTTACAGTGTACATGTACAGTTGAACCTCTCGTATCCGGACAAGTCGGGACCGGGGCACATCCGGATAAGGGCTTTGGCCGGATACGGGAGACTCAATGCTTTATATACATGTACATACACATGTACTGATGTAGCCCATTGTAGTACCACACATGTAGTAATGTGTATACTGCAACCTTTTCATTGTTACATTTGGGGATGTTTCGGGATGTTGAAATGTCTGAAGGTAAGCAATTTGGAAGGAAATTTGATGCAATGTATGTTAATCATATTGGAAGTAATATGTAATTCATGTGTGTTTGGGTAGGAGTTCTCAAGGAGTTGGGAATCCCCCTTTCTTCCCGTAATTATTTAAAAAAAAAAAAAATCACGGCGAGATTGCGTCCGGATAATAGAGAGATCCGGATAAAGGGAGGCCGGATAATAGAGGTTCAACTGTATGTGCCTTTGATTCTCTCACACCAAGGAGCTTCAAACACACATGGGACCTCCATTTTATGTCCTATCTACAATGTAAGGGACAAAGTGTTTTCCCTCTTACTAGAGGGAATGGTATGATTACACACAACATTGCTCAGTGAGACTCAGGAATTGCTGTGTTCTTTGGATCTGGAGGCAAACGTGTACAGACTGAGCCAAATCACTGTCCATCACGCATGAACTGCACATGAAACATTTACGTAAGTTTGTGAGGAAATAAGATGATCCATTCGAAGGATGGTAAGGCCCATCATGAATTTCAGCAGTTTGGAAAATCCCATGTGCTGCCCTCTACTGTATCTATAGGAGTTCTACAACAATTTGTGATGTCACTATAAAGAAACCAATTAAAAGAAATTGTACATGCACACACAAAAGAAAACAATAAACAACATTTTTTTTTCTCTCTCTCTCTCTGTGTAAGATGCCAGAAAGGAGGTGTCATGTCACTAATATTCATTTCATATCCTCAATTGTTCGCATTACAGTACTGTCTCTATTTAAGATTGGATTTTCCATAAAATGGATGTACACAGTAAGCTTGCACTAACTGTACATGTAAATCTATCAGGCATTAGTGCACTTACATTGTACAATGTATGATAGCCGATGTGTCAAAATCACGAAAATAAATGTAACACCTCATGAAAATGTCCTTGACCTCCTCATTTACAAAAATATCTGTACATGCGAAAATAACAGACCTTGTACAGTACTTACTTTGGCATTTTGCCACAATAATCCAGCAAAATCAAAATGTGTACCTTTGATTGGCTAACCATAACAACTTCGAACATCAGCTGTAATATACAAATGTACACTTGTACATCGTACAGCTGTACAGTATGTAAGCGATGCATTGGATATGCCATACAACATAAAGTATACACGTAGCTCTGCAACACTGACTTGACACAGCACATCAAGTCAAAATGGAGAGTGTCCTACAATGTACACATTCTCTGAACAGATGGGATGGCGATGGTTTAGCATGAGTGCCGATTGGGACAACAAGCTACTAGTTCAAGGAAAGCTGCCATCTCTGGTCTAGCGATCAATAGCAACAAATGCTGACATACAATTGGTTCATGCATGCACTAGTGATGCACATACATTGTAGTTGTATTCCATCCCTAGAGTATCAACGTGAATGTTTACAATGTAAGTATGATTGAAGTGTTCAAGATTTTGTATGATATGGAAGACTTTGATCCAGCTGTTCTCCTTGTTATCAACTGATCAAGTTACACACGGTCATAAGTTTAAGTTATTATCTAAAAGGAAGGTGTTGAACTAGTAAAATGATTGAACTCTTTCAGTCAGAGAGTAGTAAATACAATGTACTTGGAATAGCCTTTGTGCAGAAGCTGTCAAGGCAACTCAGTGAACAGCTTCAAGTTCAAGTCTAAGCTCAATGACAATGATCACTGCAAGCAGAAGCATAACACATATTTATAAATCAAGATCGCATAAACTGACCATCCCATGGATACATCACATGGATCTCCTCAGGTTCAGGATCAGGACCGAATCCTTTGAATGGCCCTCTAGCAAGTCCTCAACCAACAACTTACTGGGCGTCATCGTACACAATTGTAATTCAGGTAGCCCTAGATTCTAATTTACAACAGAACAGCGAAATAGATGACAGTCGACAGATTACAGTCAGAAGTCGATGCATTCCTGTCAAAGTACAACAAATTCACAGTTCTACTCTGCAGAGTAATCATCTCAAATAGTACAATTTATTAGTAGCAGTGATAACTGCAATAAAGAAAACAAGGTACTCAAGTTTGACATAAAGTGGAAACTACAATGTACATGTAAGCTTACTGAAAGTGGGAGGGCATTACAAGACTACTGTACTGTCTTTCCAGAAGCCCGACAAGACAGGTAAATACAGTTAAATTTAGATTACAGTGAATACAGCTAAAATAGACATGGACCCCCACATAAAAATAGCCCTAGTGTTACACTAAACTACTGTAGTGGGATTTGGTTTTGGGGGGATAGTCGGCTTTGACTTCCCCTCCTATTTACTGTACTACACGACCTTAAAGGACAAGTTCACCTCCATAGACATGTGGGTTGCGTGAATGCAGTAATATTAGTAGAACACATCAGTGAGAGGAAAATCGGACAATCCGTTCAAAAGTTATGAATTTTTGAAGTTTCTGCTCAGTCACGGCTGGATGAAAAGACTAAACTTGTAGTTGTACGTATGTGACATCATACACTGTAGTAGTCTTCTCATCCAGCAGTGACTTCGCAGATACTTAAAATATTCATAACTTTTGAATGGATTGTCCGATTTTCCTCAAACTTTCACTGATGTGTTCTACTAATGCACTTGTCAATGTAATGACGCACCCACTACCCCCGGACATGGGTGCGTCATGGTCATTTTTTGACTGACCACACGGGGTTTTTGACGGACACCACAGTCACTTTTTTGACAGACAAAACGCTGCAAGTGACGAACACCACAGTCACTTTTTTGACGGACAACACGTTGGAAGTGACGCACACCTCGGTCACTTTTTTGATGGACATCCTCGGTACATTTGACGCACCCCCGAAAATACTGAAACGATTTTTGCTTACGTTGTATTAAAGCAATTTCATTTTCTTTTGGTTCGTAAACATAATTTGTTAAAGTTTCGGCAAGTTTCCCTTACCCTGGCCCTGTAAGCACCGTACCGTCATTCACCGTACATCACGCTGCTGCTACGATATTCCGTACAGTGTGCATGCAATCCATACATGACAATCATATGTGTGCAGATGCGCTGTGTGTGCGCGGCCATTGCTAGTCCGGTGGATGCATGTACTGCAGCGCAGGTACACACCACGCCACGGCATTCCCGCGAGTCCAGTCGCTGTACGTACGTACGAGCCCAGTCGCTGTACGTAGAGATCCGCACAGCTCACAGCACAGCATCTGGTCGGGCTATCCCGCGAGCAGAAAATGGCATGCGGCAAGAAGTTTCTTTTGCTGCCGCTTCTTTTACTGTCAAAAATTTGCCTTTGTCACCACAGAACACTATTTAGACACACATTGTATAAACGAACTTTCTTCAATAGCAATGTGTGTTGGTGTTGCATCGCAATATGCAATAGGCACTAAAGTGTTCGACAGTAAGTAAGGTTGAAATCGTTACATCGCTGAACAGTCCCTGGTTTGAGATTGAGTATGCATGATTTCATGGGTTTGTTGGAGGGAAAATGTGAGGAGAAAGGGTGGCTTTTAAATTATTTGCTTGCCAGATTCTGGCAAGCATTTTTCCCTCTTATTCCAAAACGCTTCCCGACTTTGATTTTCACTTGCCGCGGGAAAGCGCTCACTGTAATTTCACTCGCGGTACGTGTATACGGTACTGGTAGCGTGCAAAAATGCGTGCAGTTTTCCATAGCCAAGTGACGTACCATGACGCGCCCCTCGGTTCAAAATAATGCGTGTTATTTTCCATAGCCAAGTGACGTACCATGACGCACCCCTCGGTCAAAGATTTGACCGACAATGATTGGATTCTGACGCACCCCTCGGTCAAAAATTTGACGGACAAAGCTGGTAAAATGACGAACACCTGGGTCACAAATGTGACGGACCAAACAAGGAAATGACGTACCCATATCCGGGGGTAGTGGGGTGAGTCATTACATTGACAAGTGCATAATATTGCTGCATTCTCTCAATCCTAATGTATATGAAGGTGGACTTGTCCTTTAACCAGACCCGGACTGTGACTTTAACTTGACTGCGGGGGTCACATGAATGACAAATTCGACCCTGTCATGTGACAATTGACCCCCATGACCTTGACTCGACGCTTGATGAATTGACTGAGGTTTTTCACGGACAAACTCTTCCCGAACTCCTGGAGAATCTGTGAGAATCAAGCACATCGGGCCACTGGCGTAGTCGTAAGTATTATAGGCCTATGTATCACTCCCACTTTACTACTGACACTGAGTGACAGTAGATGCTACCTACAAACACAATGGGTGATTTCAAGTTCGGTGCTAGTGCTAGTGCTAGCCGCCAAATGACAGCGTTAAATCGAGCTCCAACACAGACGGTCAGATTAACGAGGCAATACCAATTAAAATTATCAATGACCAGCACTACGTAGGTGTTGGAATCACAGCACTGCGAGCTCCGTGGGAATTGCGCGACGAAAAAAGTGATGGCGTGTGATTACAGTCAAATATCAAAAGATGTAGCCAAAACTGCTTAGTTTATCACATGACACACAATGTAATAAGGAAGACGGATTAAAATGCCACAAATTTCATCCATTCCCCAAAATATAACAATTTAATTTTGCTCCCAGACTCAGATTTATAATTATATAGCTACAAATCATGTACATGTATGTCTAACTGTTAGAGTGTTCCTGTTCTTTACGTGGGCGACAACTGCATTAGCATAGACTTTGCACGTAAAACGTGCATCTATTATTATGGAAGTAAATACGGGTCTCGCACGGCAACGCTAACACCAGCACTGAACTTGAAATGAAGAAAATGATAATCCCTAGGGGCTAGTGTTAGTCAATGGGGAAAAAGCACATAAATCGCTAACACAAACGGCGAAGCTCGGTTCAGCAGACGACATTCAACACCGAGCCCAGCACCAGCGACCGGAAATACGTCATAAAAATTTTGAGGTCAACTTTCAACACCGACGTGATTTCAAGTTCGGTTTTCTATAGCGCCGGTGCTAGTGCTGAGATGTAGCACTAACACTAGCACTAGCACAGAACTTGAAATCACCCAGTAGGTCTGGTCTTTCAATCATGACACAATCATATTTATGTTTGATACAATTAGTGAATTACAAAAATTTGTACATGATAGGCCTACCTACTAACCTAGTACCATACCCACGTACGCTACAGATTAAATTTACAGTGTAGATTCTACCTACTGCCTACATTTATACCAGCTATAAACGTAACAGTCTTCACAGTTTATACATTACTACCATGCTTAGGCCCCAAGTTTTTTAGTGCAGTGCAATACAGCAGTCCAGGCCAAACAGTCCAAGGCCAAACTCACCACTCATGAACTCACTGAGATCAAACTGTTAGAACTATAAAAACGTTACACTGAAACTGTGTAGGTGAGCAACGACCCAGCCAACAAAACGTACCTTCTTCTGGAGTTATTGTGGTTGTTGGTTGTGTAGCTGCTTCTATAAGAACAATGGCGAAACACAATGACAGCGCGAATATGAAGAAACTCCTCGTTTTATCCATTCTGACAGTGGTATATGGACTTAAAGTAGGCCCTAAATGAAAATATTATTACTGTGGCTCTTCAACTTCACACACGCCAGGCAGACTACACGTAACTAATGTTATTCGATAGTGTTCGTATAAAACATGCATACAGTCTACTCTAGTACAATGACTCCCAGCGCGAGCGGCGGGCGCTCAACACAGCAGAATGGGGATTGCGTATTACACTAACTTTCACGTACGAGCCTACATAATGCACTGTGTGATACGCTCTTGTTTTCCTCGAAAACCGTCGATATCGACATCATGTATCGATAGTCTACAAACTTCCGGGTTGCATCTACTTCAAGTGATCACGAGTAATAATGGTGCAATGGGTATTTAATAGTTCACTTTTAGCCTCGTATTTTAACACTTCGAACAAAGTTTTCTTCTCCCTGGATAAATTCTTGAGCCATTTCCACATCAATGAAGAGAGCAATTCGCTAGTAAGAAAATATTCTTGCTCTCAGTTCTTCCGATTCAAAAACATGCAAAACAATTATCTATAAATTGATATCGGGCAGATTCTCTTTCAAACCAGGGAAGTAGTTATATATCTAGAAGGTGTTCCCACCTCCCCGAACAAGCATGTTGTTTATTTTTCTTTGTCAGCCGATTTTGAGAGAGAAATGGAGGTAAAAATGTGAAAACCTTTTTGTTTCCTTGTTATGACCCTTTGTCACTGGTGACCTCCCCACACCCCCCTTCGCAAAAAGCGATCTGCCCCGTCATTCAACGAAATATCTTTCTTTTTTTTTTAAGTTTGTTGTGTGTCCATCAAACTACATTAAGCAGCATCTTGTATAATTAATACGTATATTATGTTTTGAGCGATAAATCATTGTCTGCTGTCTCGTTTTATCAAAATGGGCTACATTTGCACTTTCTTCTCTTCTATTCTTCCGGGGATAGGCCTATTCCTAGACCATACAGTTATGAATTAGTCTGAAAAGAAAGACTAGGTAGACAATCACACTCATAGTTCTGTGAAACTTTGAACGATTAAAGTCGGAATAAAAATTACGAACGTTTTGAAAACTCGAAAATTTGCAATTTTTTTTTATTGTACACTGCACAGTTCATGTGAAATTCTCGCATTTAGTTGTTTTTATTCCAACTCATTGACAAACTACTGTATACACTCGGGGCATCAGAAGGGCAATTTGTCAGTTTGCAATTTTATGAACTGTTAAAAGAGTGAGCTTACTTGTCATCACCTCACAATTCTACATTGACCGTGTACGGAAAAAAAAACTTTTTTAACTGAAATCATAATCATATAATCATTATCATCATCATTACCATGATCATCATCCCGTGGTGTCAAGATTATCAACCCTATCGTCGCCGTCATCACCATCAGCATTATCCTATAAATCACTATGGAAAATAAAAATAAGATACAGACCAAAATTAAATGTCAATAAGACAAAGAATGACAAAATTTACAAAACTGCAAGAACCTTATTTTCTCTGTTCCAAGAAGGGCTCCGTGCAGGAAAGAGACCATGGGGCCGTGTGCAGACTCTCATGATCTGAGATAGCTCCTATATACATGCATACACATTTCAAAGGAAATCGCGGAAAGAATGAATAAGTAAACCTCACTTGTGATTTATATTTCTGGCAATATGATTATATTTAGGTATTCGGTGAGAGCTGGGGCGCACAAAATTATACTAGATGTATACAGTAGTCTACCAGCATGATTCATCTTGTCTTTTTCATCTCTGCCTGACAAATAATTTCTAAAGACTGTGCCAAGATGGAAAGACTCGAATCTTTCTTCCACAGTCCGGAGCAGTGCGGAATCTGTTCGATCCCGTCAAACGTTATGCTAAATCGTGGATTTTGTAATACTATGTACATGTGATTTGATTTGTTATGAAATTGTTCTGAATATGGAATCAATACTGTAAAAGATTATGGAAAAAAGCTGAAAAACAAAGTTTGAGCTAACCTTCTATCGATAACAGAAAGATTAGTATCGAATGATCGGGCCGGTGGGAGTTTCTCGTTCTGTGCTGTAACAATGACGTCATTGCCCCTCAATAAAGTTTACGTTTTTAGCAGAGGTTTAATGATACACAGTTACGTGTACTGCATGGGCTCACACGGGTAAATAATTCCCCATAGAGACGTGTGTTAAAATTCAAAATTCAAAAAAAAAAAAAATTATGTAAAACAACTGGGAGGAATGAGGTATTTCATCTTCACTAACCTGGATAAGTGAGCTATACCATGTCATCCATCAGATTTCCATGACGGGTTCTTCAGCTCAAACTCTGTCCAAAGGTCCGCAAAGCCAGACTACGAGTTCTTTTCACTCTATATTTTCTGAATGCACCCAATGAAATAATAATAGTCCCTTCAAATTCCATGAGAAAAGTTTTCATCTTCAAACCAAAATGCAGTTTGTAGAGGAATTCACACGCAATATCTGCAGCTTTTCAGTTTTATGCCAAACTGCATTATTGATTTTTAATTATTTTTTTCTTCATTTATTTTGGTATCTTGAAGGGGTCTGGGACATTCCATTTTATTTACAGGTGTGAGCCCTACTCAATACATCCGATGGTAAATACTTGATAGGCACGAGCCCTCAACGTTCTATTAATGAAATACCCAGAAACATCAATGCCAATGAAGTATGGGGGGGGGGGCAATATATATCACTCCCCCCCCCCCATAGTTCCAGAGATGTGGACAATTTTTGTGAATTTTCTTGAATTTTTAATTCTGAAAACGCAATACTTCCCTCGCGTGGGAGGGAGAAACACCTTGCCCCATCTTCCATAAAAAAAAAATAATAATAATTGAGGGACAAATATATAATTTTGCCCCCAAATAATTCCCGAGATGCAGAAAATTTTCTCACTTGAGAGAAAATTTTCCAAATATTTCACCCGTGTGCACCAAATCATTGAATTTCAATTCTGAAAATTCAAAGTATCCCTCTATCATGGAAGGGGGACACCCCCCCCCCTTCCGTTAGGTCTCCTTCCATACTTTTACAACATATTTTCGAGATTGACAAATTTCGGAATATTTCATCAATATTAAGAGTGCATCAGATCTGTCACTTCAATTCACAAATTCAAAAGTTGGAGGGGACATCCTTTTTCCATTTGATTACCCATCTTCCGCCGGCTTCCCATCCATAGACTTGGAACATTTCCTTGATCGACAATTTCCCAGATGATTCCACAATAAATGCACTGTGTAGACAAGATTTTTATTTATCTTTTCATTTATTTATTCAGTTTTCTTTACCCAGAATAGCCCCATCAGTGTGTCATGGAATGATACAATATACTACGAGTCTCAAAATTAGGGTCTGAATTATAGACTGTTAGCAAAGAGTTCCGGTCAGTCGTTCCACAAGAGCAGCAGTTTGCTCAGCAGTTGGCCACAGCAGTTTGCTTATAGTTTGGGTTTCTTGGACAATCTGACGAAGTCCAACAATCCAAGGAACCACTCATTCCAACACAGTTGTTGAATATATAATATATATTTATAACTACGTATCACACTAGCAAGCGCAAGTTTGCAGTATGCACAGTTACACATCGCCGATACATGCTGTGTAACAGAATAAAGAACCCACATCACGTTAAACCGAGGATTTCTTTGTTCTTTATTGCAACAACGTGTCCATCTGAAGAGATTGCATGCGAATCCATCACAGCTTCAACAACTCTTGCATATTGGATTCAGGATGCAACTTACACTATTGACGTTTATCGTGCTATAACAACTTACTCACCGTCAAGAGGCTGTGATTCCAGAACCATACCATGGCTGATGTAGAGAAGTTAAAGTTGATCAGGAGAAACACCAAAGGGGGATTGACACGCACCTTAAACTCAATCGACAGGCTATTAAAGGACACCTTTGGTGAGGTCGACACCTTAAAGGGATACATAGCCAAGGCGGAAAGTCAATTCAAACAAGTTGAAAGTGAGCATGCGGAGCTGGTCGAAAATATAACAGATGAGGCGACATTCGAAGAAGAGGAGACCTGGATGGGAGAGTGTGAGAGTAGGTTTGTGGAGACCATCGTACGTGCGAGAAAGTCCATTGGGTCCGCAAGCTGCCGTGAGCCGCCTACCTCCCAGCCTGTGACGCCGTCAACTCCCCAAACTTCTACACCATCTGTTGTTCAAAATCCGGCACCGCAAGCCGACACTGCGTCATGGCAACCCCGATCTACAAGTCCAGAACCGATTGCTCCCTTAGCTCCGCCCTCTCCGATGCATCGACATTCATCTTGCACACCTAAGATGCAGAAGATGAAATTTCCTACTTTCAACGGTGATATCAAGGACTACCAACGTTTCCGTACCTTGTTTCAACATTGTGCTGCTGACCTCACAGAGATAGAGTGTTTCTACCAACTCACTCAAGCCATGATTAATGCTCGCGAACGAAACATGATAAAGGGCTGCATTAATGTGCAGAGGGCTTGGCAGGTACTTGATGAGAAGTACGGAGATCAAAACAGAGTTGTCGACAGTCTTCTTCGTGACTTGGAAAACCTGAAGCCGTACGAAATCAAGGGCAAGATTAGTCTAAGTGCCATGACTGGATTTGTTCAAACCTTGCAGGTATTTGAGATGCAGGTCGAATCAATCGGCCTTTCTGGGGAGCTGAATAGTAAAATCATGCTAAGTCAGATCAAGCAAAAGATGCCTGAGGGACATCGCATCGCCTACTACAGAGATGTCAGAGACGAGCATATCAGTGACTCCCTTGGAGGCTTGGTCAAATGGCTACATAGACAGCTCCTACTCCAAGAGAAGGCGAAGTTACCATTCCCAGAGAAGACGAGTACCTGTGAGATGAGTCAAAACAGAGGAAGCAAGTCTTCAAATGCAGCAGCGTGGAATCCACCTAAACAGATCCAATCTAAAGAGGGGAAGTGTTCCGGGGTTCCCAAGTGTCCTCTTCATGTCAACTCGAATACGCACTTCCTGAAAATGTGCATCCCAGGAACCTCAGTCTAAAGGAAAAGTATGACGTCATGAAACAGAATGACATCTGCAGCAGATGTGGTCATGACAACTGTCCTGCAGGGAAATCCCCATACGACCACAAGTTATGTCAGTTTGCGTCGCCATGCAAGGTTCAGAGTTGTGGAGATGATTCCCACTTCTCTGCTGTCTGCCCTGTCGTATATGGAGGGAGAGATCAAGGCTCGTCATCTCCACAGGATCGCAATGTGCCACCAACACGTCCACACACCACTTCAGCGAGTGTGAAAACTGTCGCGAACAAGGACGCAGGCGCACTACAGAGCGTCCTTCCCACTGTGATGGGATATCTGCGACACGGAAATAACCGTCAGCTGGTGCGGATTCTCTTAGACGGTGGAAGTCAGGCTACCCTGGTAAGAGAGGGCATCTTCTCCAAGACCGAGAAAGATATCTACCAGGATCACGATCTGAGTCTGGTTGGCGGTACCAGGATCAGACGAAAGCTTCGACTATTAGATTGTTTCATCGAAGACATCGGGGGAAACTTGTCGTACCCAGTTTCCGTCACAGAAATAGACAAGCCTTGTGGAGAAGCCCCTGTCGTGCAAGCAGAAGACCTCCAGCAGTATCACCATCTACGGGAAGTGGATATTCACGCCGCCTCGTCTGAAATTGTCGACATGTTGCTTGGCGTTGACAACACGCACTTGATGGTATGGGAGGAGTATATCTTTGGGGAAAAACCTGACGAGCCAGTAGCGGCGAGATGCCCTTTGGGATGGTTTATCCAAGGAGGACATTCAGGAGGCCCTACAGCTCTGCTTAACTACGTCAACGTGTCGGGAATCGGTCCCCTAGAGGAGTTCCTCGGCCTGGAAACAGCAGCCTTGCAACCGAGAAGATGTAAGTGCTCAACAGAGATCTTGAACAGAGGAGCAACCGAAACCATGGAGCAAAGTGTTTCTCAGCATCAGGACGGCTCGTACGAAGTCAGATTGCCATGGAAGAAGTCTCCTGACAGTTTGCCAGATAACTACGACTACGCCGTTAAGAGGTTGCATGGCTTAGAGAGACAGTTCAGAGACAGGCCTGAAGAGTGGGACGTGTACTGCAAGCAGATGAGGGACTTGCAACACAGAGGTGTCTCACGTCGTGTCAGTGACGCAGAAATTCGACAAGACAGAGAAGCTGGGAGAAAAATGTGGTTCTTGCCACATTTTGCGGTAAAGAAAGATTCAGCAACTACCCCAGTCAGGATCGTCTATGACGCAAAGGCAAGATTCCAAGGTCATTCTTTGAACGAGTGCCTCGTGAAGGGTGAAGACCTGAATGCTGATCTGTTCAACGTGGCTCTGCGTTTCAGAGAGAACGAAGTAGGCGTCATCGCTGATATCAGAAAAATGTTTCAGGCAATCAAGATCCGCCCGGAAGATGCAAGGTTCCATCGGTACGTCTTTCGAGAAAACCCGAACCAACCCATTCAAGTCTATGAACTCACTACTGTGACATTCGGAGACAGGCCTTCTCCAACGGCAGCAATTGTCACACTCAGGCACGTCATAGATCGACACGCACCCGATGATGAGCAACTGAAGAAAGTCGTCACCGATCAATTCTACATGGACGACCTGAGTGAATCTGTCACCAATGTCGAGGAAGCCGTCAATCTGAAAGCCAAGCTTGTAGAAACGCTTGCTAAGGGCAAGTTTGACATTCGCAAGTGGCAGTCGAACGCACAGGAAGTGTGTGACTCTGAGGAGGACACTCAGACCGCATCTGTGTTAGGAACAAAATGGAACCTTTCGACTGACACACTTAGTGTGAAAAAAGTCAAGCCAATGGAAGATGTTGTCCTAAACAAACGCAAGTTGTTGGCTCACACCGCATCATACTATGATGTGTTTGGTATGCTTTCTGGAATGTTGATCCGGCCGAAGATTCTACTCCAGCAACTGTGGCAGTTAAATGTCGGCTGGGACACGCCACTCAACGACAGACCTGAGCTCTGTCGAATCGTCAGGGAGATCAAGGTGGATTTGGAAGCAGCATCTACCATAGAGATCCCACGATGTCTCATTCCTGAGACATTGCGAGGGAAAAGGCCATTGCCAGAGGTTTCTCTACATGGAGCCAGTGATGCATCTGAAGATGCCATGGGCATCGGCGTCTGGTTGAGGTGGTCAGAGACTGAACAAACGGAAGTACAGTTGTCCTTCGTCGCTGCAAGAGCCCGACTCACTCCACTCAAACAAACAAGCATGCCAAGGAAGGAGCTTCAGGCCATTCTCCTCCTGTCAAGACTGATGGTTGCCCTGAAAGATGCCCTTCGTTTCAACATCTCCTATTCGAAGATGTGGACGGATAGTTTGACTGTAGTAAGGTGGCTGCGGGGACAGTCCAAGTCCTTTCGCTCGTTTGTCGCATACAGAGTGGGCGAAATCACCTCAGAGTTCGACCCTCACCAGGACATTGCCTACGTGCCGACTGATCAGAATGTCATTGACGTCGTCTCTAGAGGCACCACCGCGGAAGGAATGCTTGAGGTCATCGAGGGACCAACTTACCTGAAGCAACCACCTGAATCCTGGCCAAAGACACCGCAGAACATCCTGGACGACACTTCTGATCCAGAGAGGAAGAAATTCCATGTACGAAATGCGAAGACACTAGCGCTGAAAGTCAATGCAGTGGCTCACACTACCGCAATCGTTGATCCCACCAGCTCCTCGAATTGGCAAAGGTTGAAGATGGTCACAGCTCGAGTGTTATCTGTGAGAGATGTTCCAAAGAAAGAGTGGTTCAAGAAGCTTACTCAGCAGATTTTGCAGTGGCCGTCTGCCAAACTCCTGAAGGAGGCCGAGTTGTACTGGATACGTCAAGCGCAGAAGGACATCAACTTTCAAGATGCCAACATAATGCACCTCGATCCGTTCTTCGACGAAGAAGAAAAAGTGTACCGCTTTGGAGGTCGCATTCGCCATGCTCCGATATCATACGACATTCGTCATCCCTATCTCCTCCCAAGGGAAAGCCACATCAGTCTACTGATTGTCAGAGATGGACACTCCCTTGCTCTCCATGCAGGACAACTCAGGACTGCGGCAGAAGTGAGGAGAAGGTATCGGGTTGTCGGTGACACAAGGCTCTCCAAACGCGTGGTGAAGGAATGCATCGTGTGCCGCAGGCATAGAGGGAGACCAGTCGAACAGAAAATGGCGGACCTCCCAGAGTGTCGTGTGAAGCCCTTCTCACCGCCATTTCAGACAACGCTCGTGGATTATCTCGGGCCGATAAACGTGAAAGTCAGCCGCAACATTACTGCCAAGGGTTACTGTGCTGTGTTCACATGTGCGGCTACCAGGGCTGTTCATCTCACTTGTGTCCAAGACCTTTCGACACAAGCTTTCCTGCAAGCCCTGGATCGCTTCATCAGCATCAGGGGTGCACCGGCCACCATCATCAGTGATAACGGGACCTGCTTCCGTGGTGCTTACAACACGATCAACACGCTCAATCTACGACTGGACCAGACAGAACTGAGGGAACACTGTAGTAGCTTCAAGGTGCAGTGGAAATTTGGGCCTCCTGGTGGACCCCACCATCAGGGCGCTGTCGAACGCATGGTGCAAGAGGTCAAGAAAGCCATGAAGCATCTTGTGAAAGCCGATCGTTTGCCTTTCCCTGAATGGGAAACAGTCTTCTGCCAGATTTCGGGGTTGATCAACAGTCGACCGATTACAGCTGTGTCATCTTCACCACTTGATCATCCCCCTCTTGCTCCGAATCATTTCCTCATCGGGAGAGGAGATCTTCCGAGCCCAGATGTTCCCTGTGCGCAGTACAATGGAGACTTCAAGAAGCGGAGAGAGCTGTGCAACGCAATGGTCGACAAGTTCTGGACGCGTTGGATGGACTGCATACAGAAGCTCTCACCGCGCTCGAAAAACCAACGTGCAGCAGAGAACCTACAAGCGGGTGACGTTGTGCTCGTCATCGGAGAAGACAAGAGGCGCGGCACTTGGCGAATGGCTGAAATAATGCAGACCTTCCCTGGAGACGATGAGCTGGTTCGCGTCGTCGAGCTTCGATACGCAGACAAGTCAGTCGCAAAGAGACCTGTCACCAAACTGATTCTTCTCATAAAGAGAACCGAGAGAGTGGACATTTAAAGTGTAACTGAAGGACTGAGGAAATAATCGCGTTCATCTGAAGAAAGGATTCAGTGTAGCCTTTGTTTGGTTTTCCTTGTTTGATCAGAACATTTTGGGCTACTGAGTTCTTGAATTTGGTTATTAACTCGAACAAGCAATTTCTTGCCTTAATGGAGGCGGTGAAACTTAATTTTACTCTGTTTGGACATTAGAAAGCATTCTATTTGAGTGTTCGTTTGTCAACTGGTTTGAATTTCACTTTAGATCTATTTAGGTCTCGACCTTAGAGGAGTTATCTGTTCGTTGTTGTGTAAATAATCGCATTATTGTACACGTTTTGAGTGTTTATAAAGTGACTTCCGTCACGTTCAAGGGGGCAGGATGTCATGGAATGATACAATATACTACGAGTCTCAAAATTAGGGTCTGAATTATAGACTGTTAGCAAAGAGTTCCGGTCAGTCGTTCCACAAGAGCAGCAGTTTGCTCAGCAGTTGGCCACAGCAGTTTGCTTATAGTTTGGGTTTCTTGGACAATCTGACGAAGTCCAACAATCCAAGGAACCACTCATTCCAACACAGTTGTTGAATATATAATATATATTTATAACTACGTATCACACTAGCAAGCGCAAGTTTGCAGTATGCACAGTTACACATCGCCGATACATGCTGTGTAACAGAATAAAGAACCCACATCACGTTAAACCGAGGATTTCTTTGTTCTTTATTGCAACAACGTGTCCATCTGAAGAGATTGCATGCGAATCCATCACACAGTGGTTTATTATACACTGTTATCCTATAGGGGGCCCTGGCGCAGCAGAATGACAAAATATAACAGTTAGTTCAACATACACAAAATAACAAATCAACTCTCTAAAAAAATCGAGTGAAAATATTCACTCTTAAAGGAGTGAATACAAAAAAGAGCGAATTTAGAGTGAAATTGGAGAGAATTTTTGAGTGAAAATGTTCATTTTCACTCGTTTTAGAGTGACCTCAGGGATCACTCCAAAATCTTCGAGTGATCCTTGAGGTCACTCCAATTTCACTCTAAATTCACTCTTTTTTGTATTCACTCCTTTAAGAGTGAATGTTTTCTCTCGATTTTTTTTTTTTTTTTTAGAGAGAAGGACATCCCTTTTTTACATCGTAACATCAAAACAATATCAATACTATACATAACAGTTAGATGTCACCAAAGGTATCCAGGAATGTCCTCGAGTGACGAATCACATGCACCAGTCATAACATGGGGAAACACCACCAAACAGGAATATAGAAGCACAAAACAGGAGCAGGGTGCGGGGAGGTGCACTCAGTGCGCTGCTGCAAAGGCTCCCCAAGCATGGAAGGGGTTGGGGACACCCCCCCCCCCTTCCACACCCTTCCTCTGCCATATGCCCCCTCCCCCTCCATGCATTATGGCCTCACTTAATTGGCCACCTCCCTGGTTGAATGCAATCCTATAATAACAAATACCAAAGCTCCGTATATATTATGGGAAGGGAATATCTCCTCAGACATCCTTCAATCTCCTTATACACAGATGGCAGTCTTATCACTTCTCGGATGCAAAAATAAAAAAATAAAAAAATAAAAGAATAGATAAATAAATAAATAAATACATACATACATAAATACTTAAATAAATACATACATAAATACATAAATAAATAAATAAATAAATAAATAAATGTTCGGATATTCCACCAAAAGTGTGCGCCATAACGTTGAATTTAAATTGAATAATTATTCTAAAAGTGCAAAAGTTTCCTCGAATGGGTGGGGATTTATTCATTACCCCCCCCCCCCGAAAATCTCCGTGCGGATCGGTCAATTCCCTTCCTTATAGACCTATAGACGCGGTACACTTTGGGGATTGACAATGTTCCAAATATTCCACAAAAGCCATGCATCATGTATTTCAATTCTAAAATAATCATGCAAAAGTCCCGCTCGTGACGAAAGGGGATACCCCGTCCCAACCCCCCCCCCGTCAACTTCCCTACACTTATACATTATGCAGAGTAGTGACGCACATGCAGAACAAGAGGGAGGATACCCCCCCCCCCCCCCCCCAACACACACAGCCTTCACCGCTCGGTCGTTCTGCTCCATCGCGCATATTTCTCACCTTTTGCAAGACTTTCAAATCTTCTTGCGATTCTATAATACAGTACATTCAGTATCAATGCTCCTGGAGCTCTCCTTATACTACAATTTTGTACGTCTTTAGAGGCTCTGCAAGTGGAGTGTGGAGAGATGCGGGATTGCCTTTAGAACTTTCAAGGTAGTTATTGGCTGATAGACTGAAATACAGAATATTAAGTTCTACCGTTACTATAATTAGTACAAACCACCCCCAAGAGTTTGCTTTTTGTACTGTTTGCAATATCACAAAACAAAATGTGAAGAAAATAAGAAATATCAACCCATAGCTGTTCGCACTTTAAAACTAGATGTAGAGGTAGAAAATTTTTGTGTACCAATACACCCTCCCTGGCATGTGGTAGAACCAAATCATATTTTTACAATAGGTCCTACATAGGAATGCTAGGGCGTAATCACTTTTGCCCCCCCCCCCCCCCCCGCCCTTTGTTGGCCCTTGAAGTGGCACCCCGAAAAACAAAAAATGGATAAAAGCTTTTACCGATTTGCTGATGAAACTCGGAAGTGGCACCAGAAATATAAACTGCCACCCCGCCCTCCCCCCCCCCCAACTTTTGAAAACGTGTCGCCAGCCATGATTTAAGAATATACACTGATGCATCCAAAAGAGTCTGAAAATTAATGGTACATGCAGCTGTACTACGGCAGTTGCCTTTTATGTTCCTCAGATGAATGTTTCAGTAGCGAAAAAAAGTATGGTCAATTTCAATAATGCAGAGCGGAATAAGTAGCCATATAGTAATGGCACTAAATTGGATTGAAAAAAGAATAACAGTTCAAGCATTTCAGACGATAAATTGATGTTAACAGTCTCTTTGAGTAGTTTGTATTTTATAAGGTAGATGTTTCTGCGCGAGAAAATCAACTTAAACTATACTAGTTTTCGACGTTGAGGGCGTTAATATCATGGATAGCGAAATAGTATGGGCAGAGGGTCTGGAAGCCAGACTAGGTTTGTACCTGCGAACTACTAGTACCTACAGGCTGTAGCGCCCACGACGTCGTCCGATCCTGCATGCACTTAAACGTACTTGACGTACCCACCATACCACTACTAGCCAGAGCTTCCGGCCGGCCGCACCGGCGATCGAGCTCGAGTCACACCGATACCGCGATACCGACCAACAATACTGAGCTAGCTGACTAATACTCTGCAGCTCTGCAAAGATTGGATGGGTTCGTTAGTTTGTTATCTTCTTCACATACTATACCATTATTTTCTAATGAGACGTCGCATCTGTCTGCAATTGGAAAGGGCGTTTATAATCGTAACATTGTGCTGGTGCATGGAGTCTGACGTTATTTGTGTTCGTTCACTATCACTCACCATCACTCACCATCACTGATACAGATGATTGAGATAGGGTCAACTGAGCTGTGCTGTGTAGGCATACTAATGTTACACGTTGTGTAATTGTATCAACAACATGAACAAGGGGTTCTAGTACATGTCAATGTAGTATAGAACTAGTAGGCCTACAGTTACACGAATTTCTGAGTTAATTGTGGGCACTCACTGGGAAAATAAAGAAGAAGGGTTTGGTATATCTATCGATCTATTGCCAATCATGTGTACATGTATGACCTGTTATTCTCTAGCTAGAGAACAGTATAGAGCTGGAATTATGACAATCCATTCTTGGACCTTTTGTCGTCCTCCTACCTACATAAAGCTGACACTATCTTCATTGACCATTGTTCACACCAACCCAATAAATGCTATCAAAGATAAAAGCTGCAAAACACTACTATTGAAATTACAGAAAGTGTGTTACATCCTGTAAACGAATGTTTGCGTGCATTTTAATTTCGCAAATTTTGTGGGTGCCAAGATTCGCGAAATTAAAATGCACGCGAAAGTTCTTGTCCACACTATGCACTGAATGCCAGTGGCAATTCGCTAAAATTTCATGCCGCAATTAAAAAGGCTGTCGGCTCCAATTCACGAAAATTTCATCCTCCGAATCATGTTTTACAGTGCATGCACTTGTACGTGGTACTTCGCTCTTCTCTGAAAGCGAAAGCATATAAGTTAAGTGCATTAATCGTACACTGTCGTGATAATCCACAATTGATTGTGGGCATCACTAGCAAAACAAGACAAGGGATGTTAAGCTGATGACAAGCCTGGATGTATGAGGGAATGCACAGGTGCTTGTCAGCGTAACATCCCTCTAGGATACAGGTTGAAATTTGTGGACTCTATTTACCTCAACATTTTGATAGAGCTCTGCTTTAAAAATTAAAGTTGATATTCATAATCTGTGTTCATCTGAGTAGACCTGCTAGTGATTGGTCAGATATCATCTACTAGTACCTCTCCCTTTTATTCATGTTTTTCTTCTCTGCATTATTTAGTGACCAGTGCATTCTAGTTAGTGCCATGGCCAATACACAGCCTCCCAAGCCACGGGTGCTTCTAGCTATTGACTGTGATCACACCATCATTGATGGAAACTCAGACACATGGATCATGGCCCTTCTCCCTGACCACATGGTTCCTAAGGACATCCGCCGCCGACTCAAAAATGACCACAAGAGTTGGACCATCTACATGGGTGAGGTGTTTGAGTATATGAAGTCAGTGGACATCAAAGAGGATGCTATTCGTGCATCTATTGCTGGAATTCCCCTTGTTCCAGGCATGAAGGAGCTCTTGGCATACCAGCAATCAAGTTCCCAAGTTGACACCATCATTGTTTCTGACTCCAACTCCTACTTTATCAATGTTATCTTAGCGACACATGGCTTTGAAGATGGAGTTCAAGGTATTTTCACTAATCATGCCGAGTTTGACTCAGAGGGGTGTCTTAGAATCCACTTCTCCAACCCCCACACCTGCCCTCGACGATGCCCCAAAAACTTGTGCAAGCATACGTCAATTCAGAAGTTTCTTGAGGAGCAAGAAAGTGCTGGGGTGGTTTACGATAAGATTTGCATGATTGGAGATGGTCAGAATGATCTGTGTCCGTGCTTTTTCCTGAAAGAAGGTGATTATGTGTTCCCAAGGAAAGGCTATACTCTTGCTAAACTTCTTGCAGAGTTACAGAATGGACAGGATGAGAAGTGTTTGGCATCTGTGGTTCCATGGAGCTCCGCCACGGAAATCTTAGATGTTGTCAAAACTTTTGTTGACAGTGGTACATCATGTTAGATGAGAGGGCTGAAAAAGAGTTTCAGGATATTCTACAAAATAGGGAATGGGAAGTTTGACAATATTACAATTCCAAACAAAAATGTGTAAACTGCATGACTGCATGTTTTTGTACATACATGTAATTTTGACAAATTTGGAAATGAAATGAAATGAAATGACTAATCTATGCAAAATTTTGTTTGCCTTTCTCTTTCATGGGAGTGAATGGATATTGGTGACGTCAGCCATGCGATATCCGTTTTTGCTTGCTAAAAAATTGCACAGCTGACTGAGACAGCGTGCGATGGTACTTTTAATTGAGTGAATGTCACATGATGGGCAATATCAACCAATCAGATAGCTACAATGTATATTCATGTTAGGTGTCATACAATTTCCATTGACTCCTTAGGTATTGTGTGATTTCCATCGACTTCTGTGTTGAACTCATTATTGATGCAAAGTTTTTGTGCCATTGCACGGCTTCGATGTCACAATAAAGAAACATTTGAACTGTACACTCAGTAATTACAAGTGTACTTTATAAGCATGTACAGTATACTTTGTCACTCAGTTTTGTAAACAACTTCAACTGATTGGTTCGTTAGGGTATGTATTTATGTGTACACAGCTGACTGTAACTGTGCTACTCAGTTTTCTTTCAAGTAAAATGGTTGCCATTTCTGTGCAAAATTTAAGAATCTCTGTGGACCACATCTGTTTTAATCTGAGGTTTTACATGTAACACAAATAGTGTATGGTCTTTTCTCATGCAATGGAGCAAGATTTTACACGTGGTGAAAGATGAAGCGCACTATTTGACTTGTCTTCGCCTCATTGAATAGAGCACCTCTATCTTTCACCTCGTGCAAAATCTTGTCCCATCGCACTGGTGACCTTTCACTATTTGTATATTTACCTGAGATCGAGGTAACTGGTCCTGCTTCTATTAAGTATGCAAAATTAGCATTCCAGGAGTTGTGTTGTGTCAGTCATTTGTAAATTTGACAATCCCACATATATTATGTGTACATTTCTGTTTGGTGCTTAACAGGTATTTCTAATGATGTGGGCAAAATAATGAAGATGAGCCAAGCTCAACAACCTTTGTTCTATATCTAACATCAGGGTTTCAGAAAAAAAATTATCAGGGCTGCCATCCTTGAGTGAGAGTTTGGCGTGAGACACTGCGAGGGAGCGGAGCGACCTCCTGGCTAGCGCCGCCTGGTGGCCTGCTGTGCAGCCCTACGTACAACGTACGTATGTACTACGTACACAGTCAGTGCATGTAAAGCAATGTAAAGCACACATCAGAGCCATGTACTGTAATTTGCCAAAAGTACAAGCTACGCTCATCACGTGGTATAGGTAGAAACCAATCGTAATCCAATAGCTCGTCTTTGCGCGTGAACCAAAAACGATTATTATTGGTTAAGCTTTACACCCGCGCGGGAAAATCTCGAAATTTTGGGCTTGGGCATATCGATATTCGGAATATCAGAGAATTTAGAGATATATCATATACCACGGGTATTTATTTTTGTAGTCATGTACATTCCATTTTGGGGGTTTAGTGTGAGATTTCGTTTATCAGAGTGAGACAGTCAAAATTGGTTGAATTGCGCGAGTCTCACGCTCAATGCGTGAGAGTTGGCAGCCCTGAATTATTGTATCTACAGGTAAGATTAGCTCTGTGTGTAGCAGTAATGTGAATTCTCGTGAGTTGGGTTAAAAAAAAGATGCAAATGTGTACAAGAGACGAAGTGTCTTCAAACATGAGATGTATATGACAATATAATGAGTTGGGATCCCACCATTAATAGCTGCAGTCAGGCGTCAACACACCTAGTGCAATATGTACAACCTCTTTATGAATATTGAAAAGCTCTAAGTTATTACGTAAGTACAATGTGCAATAATTGTACCAGCCATGTTAGCCATCTGCAACATGTATTACATACGTATGTATGTTTTGGTGTACAGTCAACCCCGCTTTAGACAAATAATTGCTTCATTTGAAGGTCTTTTCAAGTCCTTTTCTCTTCATATTCTACATGTATGTATTTTCATCCCTCATATAAGTTGAATTTTCTCTGAGTGGAAGTTTTTTCTTCAGTCCAAATAGATTCAAGCCCTGTACATGACAGTCAACCTCGCCTAAGATTCGACTCAGGCGAGGTTGACTGTATTACTTTGTGTATAATGCACACGGCTCAACATTAACTTTTTTTTCTCTGGTCACCTGCTTGGGCCATTAAAACCTTCAAATCATATATTACGGTGGCCCCCAAAATTAATGTAGTAACCAAGATAAACACAAACATAGCAATCCATTTTGAATCTTAGTTGCCCAATTGGGCCACCAAAAGATGAATCTGGTGGCCTAATACCAATTTCTAGTGGCCACCCCTTATGTCGAGCCCTAATACGTGTGTCCTAGGCCTTATGATATTACAATACATACAGTACACATGTACAAAGTACATGGTACAAATAGCCTAATATTTTCCGTGCAATTTTAATTTTTCTTTTCATGTTTTAATGGCGTATATTATTCACATTTTTTGATATGTCTGTGGTGTACCTGTGATGTATTTGATGTTTATTTTGTTGTGATATCCAATGTACCCAAAGTGGACAATAAAGTAATCAATCAATGTATTAGAAATGTGTTTGCAGAAACTTTAGATCATTATTCAGTAGAACATACATAAAAGTGTGCTGAAATAGGGCATATCATATGTGCAGTTTCTCATTACATGTACAGTATCAGGTTGACCATTACAACCATGGTACAATAGTCTCATCCTCGTCAGAACATTCATCCATCTTTATGTAAGTACAAATGTAAATGTAATGTAATGTAATACACTGTATTAAACATTGAACTTCTATTTTGTGTTTGTCTCTGCAGAAATCGTTTTTTGCTTTACATTTACCACATACATTTCATTATAAATCCAAATAGTTATGGTCACTTGAACAAGGCAAAGATAAGTTGATTGTCTCGTCATTTACTGCATGCTATATCTTATGTTTAAAACATGGACTTTATGAAAACTTTGAAAATTCTTAACTTCTGAATAGCTCACTCTAAATTTTCCCTGAGCTTAAGTGACGTCTTCATCTTGACTATTTCTGCATTCACGGGATCCAAATGTTTTGGGAAAGTTTCCTTTATTCTTGTGAACATGAATTATTTTCATATTTTTGTGCACAGGCCAATTTGAGATTTTCTGGGTATCATTAACTATCTGTTAATTTGCATTTATAATAGTTGTGACCAATGTTATGATGATGTTGATAGCATGTGGAACTTTACTTCCCCGTCTAATTTTAGGACAAAGTGAATTGTTACAACTTGCGCTATCCTGATTGTTTGATTAAATACTTTGTAATGGAGTCGGGTTATTATGGTGTGGATAGCACATTTAGATTGTTAACTATTCAGATCATTAAGCCATTTGTTCACTTTTTTCACTGATCTGTCGAGTTAAACCTCCTTCAAGATTACGGTACGTGTACATACATTGTACTTTGCATTTACTATGCCCGTTACCATGCTCGTACGCTGTGTACATGTATAATTTGCTTTGGAGATAAATCAATACAGGCAACTCCCACTTCGGCAAAGTCATTCTTTCATTTTATCAAAATTTTGTTGTAATATAACAAATAACGTATAAAGATATTACATATTTTAGATAATTTTAGGACCTGAATTTTTGCAAAGTGTTTCAGTTTTCTATTAAAATCATGTTCCTTTGGGAGTGCACTGTATGTGGCCTTATTTCTATGAAGTCTAAGTCACTACAACTGGGATGGTGATTCATGTTTGTGTGTCTGTGAATAAATTGGACATTAATTATACCGTGGACTCTCATTATAACGAAGTCCTCGGGACTGGGCAGTTTTCTTTCGTTATATTGACATTTTGTTATATTCGAACAAATAAACCATAAAAAACAAAGAGCAGATAATGTTGCGGCCTGAATTATTACTTCATTGTAACTGGAATTTCGTTAAAGGGTGTGTACAGTTCTGGTTGAGGTGAGGATTTAGCTTTTAACGTTTTGCGAGATATTCAGAAACCACTCTATGAGATGTCAAAGAGCATGCAATTCTAAGGGGTATCAAAAGTTTATTTGATGAAAATCGGTTTTGAAATGGCTGAGACATCCAAAAACAATGTGAAACAAAGAGATCCTAATAAAAGGCGTGGCCTGTCGCTTTTATTATTATCACTTTTTTGGATATGTCAGCCATTTTAAAACCAATTTTCATCAAATAAATGTTGAATCCTTCTTAAAATTACATGCTCTTTCATATTTCATAAGAGGTTTCTCATTATCTCACTTAGGAATGTTCAAAACATGAATCCCCACCTCAACCAGTACTGTACAGTCCCTTTAAAACTGTATTTGTTATAACGGGAATGCACTGTACATGGAGGTGTATAAATACATGTGCATATATGCAAGATTTTGTTTCTCTTTTTTTTTAATATAAACTGGACAGAGCTGCTGACTGACAAAATGAGGAAATTAAAATGAGTTCATCTATATAAGTTTGTATTACCCTTTTATTTCCTGTAACTTCCCACAGCACGATTCATGGTTAAAATACTTGAACAAGAAGTACAAAAAACAAAGGACTTGACAAAAGACATCATCATGCAAGGGTGTGCCACAAAACAACATGGACAGTGAAAAACAAAGGAAATACATAACATGGCACATAGCATTTGTGCTGTTGGTTGGTACAACATGGTACACATAAATTTAGAGGCTGAATGCCTATAATATTCTCTTATACACTGTAGAACATTTCCATCTTATTTCACACACAAATTACCAAAATATGAATTACATAGCTCTAAATATTGTTAGCTATGTGTCTGAACAGCATGATTAATATCTTGAGGCTTTGTTAACTTGTATATGTATAAAAGTATCTGAACAATTTAAGTAGCATACATATGTATCAAAACATTATTACATCAACATACTGAAATTCTGTGGCACCAATTTCTTATCAAAATACATGTAGCAAGTTCTGAATAAGATTACATGAAGTACATGGTATATATATATATATATATATATATATATATACAACTGTATATATATATATATATATATATATATATATATATATATATATATATACAGTCCGACCTCTTCTATCTGGCCCCCTTTTATCCCGATTGTATGCTCGGGATGTGATCTCGGCATGTTGTTTGTTTTTTCATTTCAATCCAATAACTTTGGGAAAAGTGGGAATTTCAAACTCTAACACATTCCTACACAAACTTGCAGAAATTACACATCATTCCCAACATAATGAACACAACATTCACATCTAATTTTCATCTAAATAACATGCATTCAGACATACTCTACCCCCCCCCCCCCCCCAAATCCCAGCAGGAACATGGACAGAAAACTTTTCATTAAATCAGGGCACAGTACAGGCAATTATTCATTGAGCAAATTATCAGAGAATTCTGGACGCAGACCAGCTGTCGATGTTCACGAAAAAAATTCATATGTATGTGTAGCTACTATTGGGGAGAGAGCTGTGTGTATTAAACATCGAGTCTCCCATATCCAGCCAAATCCTTTCTGCGGATGAGCGCTGGTCTGGACATGACCAGATAGCCAAATCCTTTCTGCGGATGAGCGCTGGTCTGGACATGACCAGATAGCCAAATCCTTTCTGCGGATGAGCGCTGGTCTGGACATGACCAGATAGCCAAATCCTTTCTGCGGATGAGCGCTGGTCTGGACATGACCAGATAGCCAAATCCTTTCTGCGGATGAGCGCTGGTCTGGACATGACCAGATAGCCAAATCCTTTCTGCGGATGAGCGCTGGTCTGGACATGACCAGATAGCCAAATCCTTTCTGCGGATGAGCGCTGGTCTGGACATGACCAGATAGCCAAATCCTTTCTGTGGATGAGCGCTGGTCTGGACATGACCAGATAGCCAAATCCTTTCTGCAGATTAGCGCTGGTCTGGACATGACCAGATAGCCAAATCCTTTCTGCAGATGAGCGCTGGTCTGGACATGACCAGATAAGAGAGGACGGACTGGGGGATTATCAAGAGAGAGAGAGAGAGAGAAGAAATTTTGCCTACAGCACAAAGGTTTATGGAATTAACATACATGTATTGTCACTGTCAAGTGAATTGATCTTCCATCAAATGGAAACAAGAATAAGTTTGAGGTTTTTTTCCCCATCTACTCCCTACAAATCGTAACCCTTTTGAGTTTCAGCTGATAAAGAACTGACAAGACAAAGCTTTAAATTTCATACATTTGCTTAGATTTGTTCATTCCTGCCTGCTTGCTTCCTAATCCCCCCCTTCCCCCCCCCACCAACTCCCTTCCTCAGCCTTCTCCAAGCCCAATGCTAAGCTGTCTGATCATGTCATACTGTATCTCAAGTGGAAATCTTTGTGGTGTAGAAATTTTCGTGCAACCAGAAACTAGCACGAAAATAAAGGCATGTGAATACAATATTTTTGCTTGCCATATGTTCCAGTAATCAATGTCTTGATTCTGCAGAATTAAAAACATGCGAAACTCAACTTACCCAGCCGAGTGCAGGAAATTACTTGCACAAAAATATCCGCTTCTACACTATGCAACTTCCTCCTAGCACTACATTCTTATGGGCTGGAGTTCAACTGTCAAGGAGGAGACTGGTAACATAAAGCCTCTATTCGAACTTGAGCAAGACCACATAAACCTTCCCTCAAAAACATGTCTAAAATGCATTTCATCACCCAATCTAGAAAGATGTTGGTCTAGTGACCACTGATCAGCAGAATTTGCAATGCCTTTAGTACACCATCGTAGAATGTCACATTGATTATAATCGATCATTATTTTTTCTGATACATACTGTTATCACATCTGCTCCTTTTACACATATTACTTTCTTATCAAGCCTGCAAATAGTTTTGCTTTAGGAAAAGTTACGTATGAAATTTATAACTCTTATCCAAAGTTAACAAATTTTTAGTCTTTCTATATCAGACTGAGAAAATAAATAAACTTGTACTTTAGATTCAATCAAATGCCATTTGATATATGAACTTACCTTTCACTAATGGACCACAAATACAATGTATACAATATATTAAATGTACTTTCACAGTATTGGTGGATGAAAGTGCAACATTTCTCATGGAAATTATCAGAATACAATAAAGTACTTTACTGGCAAATTTTGTGCTATGTGTGACAGATAGCCTATGGACCTTGAAACAATTCCTCAAATAAACATGAATTTTCATCGAGCACATACAGTCAACCTTGCTTAACATGTTATGGAACGATTCCCAAGTATACTCGGGCAGGTGTCTATGGGAAATGTGTGTGGTAGCAAAATCAGCCTGTCCTCAATGGGTTACGTTGATCTCACATAAGTCAAATAATCTCCAAAGTCAAAGGTCTTTTCCAGTCCTCTTCTCTTTACATATGTATTCTATTGATTGTAATCCCTCATAAGTCAAATTTTCTCATACAAGTAGTCAAAGCTAATTCTTCAGTCCAAATAGACTAGACTTTTAATAGGCAAGGTTGACTTTACGTACTACTGGTAATTTGTGTCAGCTGTGCTTTGTGTCCAAAATAACAACAGAATTACCCAAGTTTTTATAAATGTTCTTGTTTCTTAAGCTGTAAAGGTTTGTCCTTTTTTGTAGAAAATCCCGATCACGCTGGAGCAAGATCGCAACTGCTCCTTTCCAGAACACGGCTGCGCACGAATTGAACACGTGCACGCCCGCCAGATCTCCTTTATTCGCATACGCAGTAATGCGTAGTCTCGATGTCAAGACTTACGAAATAAAATGTCTAATTCACACAGCTGTAACATGCGTTACTCTAGGCCTGAGGGGTCGGACATAAGACTGAAACTTGCAGCTGTATCTCCGGACCTACGCTTTGATGTTTCACTTTACATGTTTTTGATAAACCTCCATGAGTTGATTTCAAGTTGCAAAATTTGAAGATACAGATAGTGATACGTGGTAGAACAGCTGATGAAAAATTCATCTGTAACTCACATTTTTGCAGACAACAAAGAATATCCACTAATTTTAATACCTAATAAACTGTACTGTGGAGGAACATACAATCATGCTGATCTGAAACATTGAAAATATGATAATAAATCTTCTGAGCTAAAATCTATCAAGTATAGAAAAATATGGATATAAGTATAACAATATAACAAGTAGATGAAAATCCTAAAGCATATCAATTGAAGTGCTATCTTAGCCACAAGTTTAAATAATATATTGAACATATCACATATTTGATACATTGAATGTACCACCTACTTGTAAAAAAAAAACAACAACAACTCTACAACACTGGAGTAATAAGGTTGTGATGCACAATGTCCTCAGTACAGGTGTATATTATCTGATGATTTGATTTATTGTATCTCTACAGAATCATTATGAATAACTAATATAAAAACAAATCTTTGCAAATCTGATCTGCAGTCTCTATATCGGTGGTGGAATTGGTAACAGCAAAGCACATTAAACAAAATAAAAGTGATCCTTTGTTCATATGAAAATTCCCCTTTTAAAGTTTTCCTTGAACAGAGATAATGAAACAAAGGCTATGCACTGGTTGTTTTAATGCTTATTTGCCTTGAGGCCTCAGTGGATTAGGATTGGTAAACTCACTGATGGTGTGATAAAGTCTTTCCAGGGAAACCAGTCGGACAGCAAGCCATTGAACTGAACAGTCAACAGTCAGTCACAGTTGATACTTTAGTAACAGAATCAGTAGAAACTAAACACAATCACTTGTATGCTCCATTCAAAGAAAAAAAAAATACTTACATAAAATAAGTACATACATTCATCACACACTTTTATGAAGATGTCTGAGACATAAATTGTATACACTATGAACAGAACAAACCTCATACAGCAGGTTTACATATTATACTACAAAGAGAGGGAATTCCTGGATTACCTTCAACACCCTTACTGAAATAAAATCACTCTTAAATCTTGTACTTGTCCATGAGTTGCTTCACTTTACTCTGTATACACAGGCAGATTTAAAGGTTAAATATGATTTCCATACACCTGCAGACACTTTTGACTTTTGCTCTAGAATGGTCACATATCTATAATACATGTATGAAATTATGCTGTGAAGACACAATTTCTGCTAGGTAATGACAAAAATGTGAAATACAGTACTCTCCCATTCTAACGAACACTGTTAGAACGAAATTCCAGTTACATTGAAGTAAAAATTCAGGCCACAAAATTATCAACCCCATATATTTTTATCGTTTATCTGTACGGTATCACAAAATTTCAATATAACAAAAAAAAAAAAAAAAATTGCCAGTCCCAAGGACTTCGTAATAACAGGAGTCCATTGTATTACCTGAAAAGATTTACAAGATGTATTACAGTCTTGAAGCATACCGGATTGTTGTTACTGTGTAATTTTTATAATCACTGATGGATAATCAAAAAATCAGGAAACAGCAGACTCCATCACTCATCCATGCAAGAGTGAATCCCATGCAGTTTGTTTGGGAAATACGACAGCTAGGGAAAGATTGATCATCACGTAGTGATTTTCTTACCCACTAACGAGGACACTCCAGGAATAAAATTCATATGCATACAATAAAAACAATTTTACACATTTGATCTCAAAAGAGTCCAACACAACTCATTCTCTTGATAAATCACTTCAGTCAGAGAAGATTCTTGGTATACCCTTTTGATGTTTTGCAAGCAAATTCCACACAGTGAAAGAAGAATTCTTAGGCCTTCTGAGAATTATCTATTGGTTTTAAGGCACCCCTTCATGTGCAAATATGTTCATTGTGTAGTTTTGCTCAAGTCTTGGCGAAAAGGGTCATTGTCTATAAAGACCTGTTAGCGTAGAACAACAACCTTCAAGATCCAGAATGAAGAAGTCCCATGGAGGATGTAATCAAACTGAAAGAATGCTTTGATCATTAGCACATGGCCACCAGCGATATCACAATAACCTATCCTAGCTTCACGTTTTCATGCTGCATGTAGAGTATAGGGCACATACAAAATGTAATTATGATAGGTGTGGCAGTGAGTCCACTAGCTCTACCTCAACTGTGGCAGTGGCAAACTTTCAATCCATCTTGTAAAAAAGAGTCTTGTTTTTTCCCTGATGGAAGCATGAATTTGAATGGACCGCATAAAACAAGCAATACTCTTAACATAATATGGAAATAATCAATCAATCAATCAATATCAATCAATTAACCCATTGAAGATGAGTCCCGAGAATACTCAGACGTCTATGGGAAATGCGTGTTATAGCAAAATAGTCCTTCCTAAATAGTTTAGATAACGAACTGTTGGTATAAAATGGTGCCGTCAAGGTTATATTTATCATCATCAAACTTCACAAAAAGGACATATGTGACCCCAATTTGGTACAAATGAACATAAAAAGGAGCTTATTGCAATATAGATTTTGGCTTCCATTGTTATTCATGGTTAAGAAATGTGCTCTAAACTATGTGTTACAAGATTTTATTACACAGTCACATGTATGTGATACTCCCGTTTTTCAACATTCATCCAAACACACAAAGATAGATGTTTCAAAGCCTTCAGGAAGCAGAGAATGGCTTGCCTACATGTTCATTATCTTTCAAATTGAAATTCTTGCATTAATTTGTATTCAAATACAACTGATTGACAAACCACCCTACATTGACTTGCATAAGCATGGAATTGATCAGTGTTTAAGTAGTAGCCACGACAAAAGAAGTTATGGGCATACATACTCTAATCCTCTGATGCACAGAATATATTCCTTCAGCATGTTACATGAAACTCATCCATATTCAACACTTCCTCTGAACACTGCTGTTTGAACATAAATTCTTAACCTCCTAAATCTGGATGTACATGGGGGTGTAGATACTACAATAAATACCATATTACCATACAATTTAATAAAGGTAGTTTTTTTTTTTTGTTTTTTTTGTTTTTGTTTTTTTTCTTACAGTGCACGTCAATAAGGAACCACATAAATTTGTACCTTGCTAAAGATATATTATGCACTCTGTTACACTATCCTGTAGGGATTCTTCATACCTCACTTTTCTGCTTACATCTTTTTTAAGTTAACCTAGAATTTGACTGCTATATTTTCATTACCTGAATTTTGGCACTTGTGAAGACAAAAACATTGACACTTATTCAAATTTTCCTCAATGCACATTCCCACAATAAACTGTCTACCTTTAGGAATGCAGTATCATGTTACATTATGGTACAGAATTCATTCGCCAGACTGCAAAATTCAATGACATTCACAATCCTCAGATGTTTGAATGCTGCCTGTGTTATAGAAAATATATCTTGCACATGACTGTGGCCACTCCTCTCAAACTGTAGGGTATTAATATGAGTAGAGGAACCTGCCAATCAAACATTAACCCATCAATCCCTCCTAGATGAACCTGTCATCAGAGGATCAGCATCTCACGTTGTACTTCAACAGCTAAAGGGTTAAAGCTGTACTGAGTTGGATTACCCTGGAGGGCAGTGTTTAACACTGAGCCTGCCAGACTGGTAACAGGTGACCTGAGAATAGTGATCAGTTCTGGCTTGAGAAATCCAGCTTCCATTCATTACTTATGTTCCTCCAGAAGAACAAATGATGACCATTGTCTAGGGAAAGTTTGACTGTCCCTGTTTTTTTGTTTTGTTTTTGTTTTTTTTTGACACATACAGAGTGAAGAGATATCAAAGTTCAGCGATTGGCACCAATTAGGTCTCACACCAATTCTCATGGTCCGACATCCAGGTCTGTATGTGACAAGGAGAGCAATGACTGGGGCAAAAACAAACCCATACATTCGTCAATCGATCGGTGAACTATTAAGATAAAATTATCTATCTTTCTTCCATAATTGGTTTTGAAATTCCTTGAAACCATCGGATATGGTCCATCGTAACATTTCTGATAGCAACTAGAAATTTCATTGACAAATTACGGAAGGGAACGGTAGGCCGAGGATTTTGAACTCTGACAGTCCAAGTTCATGAACGGCATATTGCGTCATCTCAATCACAATAGAGATTCGTACACTGAATTCATGACGAAGCTTGCCAGGTGTGTACTGGTAAGTTGTTTGTTTCCACTCCAGCTATCAGAAGTGACATGTAGATGACCATGAGAATAGATGACATGAAAAGTGGACATGTCCGTGTCCGTAAATTTTCTGACAGTCATCACATGTCGATGTCGGCACACTTGATGGCGCTGTAGTAGGTGCTGGTCAGCTGCTGGTTTTGAGCCATCAGTCTAAACTGAAGAGTTGCTCTGAAAGAAGACAATGTCATCAAAAACGAGTACAGATAAATGGGTAATTCCGTGAAGTTGGAGCACTAAGTGTGACATTTTAGCATAACTCAATACTAATTATGCTATACATATATTGTTTATAGGCTTTACATTTGTATTGAGACCATACATTTTCCTGGAAATTTTGTGCCATTCAGACTAAATTTTGATGAAGTTATTAAAATGATATGTAACAGTGTCCTGTAGCATCGTGACGTGTCCATGTAGCATCGTGATAGTTAAAATCTGGTCCTAAAAGACAAATTAATGCAATTAGCTTGACCAAAATTTGATATAATATGCATAATTACTAGATTAGTCAGACAGCTAAATACTGTACGAGCTGAAACTTTCGCATACAGATGTTTTTGTGAATTGCTACTAGGAGAACATTTTCACGTGTTGTTAATTTCGCGGTTGCGAGGTCTAACTGTGCTTATCTGTTCGCACGTTGTTATTTTCGCGGTTCAAAGGTGATTTGCGAAATTCGCGAAAATAAAACCACCGCGAAAATTTCAGCTCGTACAGTATCTTAACTCTCCTTTCCACAGTTTTACGTTTACAAGAAAATTACACAATGTGTCACTATGCTAGGCGGTGTCCACCAAATGTCACAAAAAAGGACACAGCATAGCATCGTGATACATTTTGTAATTTTCTTTTAAAATCAAAACTGTGTACAGGAAATTTGAGATATTTAGCTATCTTATTCATATCTTGTAAATATGCATATTGCATCAAATTTTAGTCAAGCTAATTGCCATAATTTGTCTCTTGGGACCAAATTTTAAAAAATATCACTTAAGGTGATTAATACCCCCGCCCCGTGACGACAGTCTTACCCAAGGAATGATCTTTCCTTGATCTTCTGCCATTTAAATGCCGTTACCATGGCAACGCAGCTTCCGACACGTCCGAAAAATATGTCTTGCACATCTTTCCACCAAGACTATTGTGTGTGCCACATTTCATAAGCTTTTGTCAAAAACTGAGGAAGTAGTTCAATCCACAAGATCTTTCCTTGATCTTCCGCCATTAATATGCCGTTACCATGGCAACGCAGCTTCCGACAAGTCCAAAAAATATGTCTTGCACATCTTCCCACCAAGACCAATGTGTGTGCCACATTTCATGAGCTTCAGTCAAATACAGAGGAAGTAGTTCAATCCGCAAGATCTTTCCTTGGTCTTCTGCCATTTATATGCCGTTACCATGGCAACGCAGCTTCCGACACGTCCGAAAAATATGTCTTCCACATCTTCCCACCAAGATCAAGGTGTGTGCCACATTTCATAAGCTTTGGTCAAAAAACTGAGGAAGTAGTTAAATCCGCAAGATCTTTCCTTGATCTTCTGCCATTAATATGCTGTTACCATGGCAACGTACTTTCGGGTACTGTCAAAAAATGCGTCTTGCACATCTACAACCAAAGGCACACATCTGTACCAAGTTTCATGGAAATTGGGCAAAAACTGAGGAAGTAGTTTGTAACACAAAATTTTCCATCATTTTGGCTCATAATATGTGAGCTGTTACCATGGCAACATACTTTTTGTCACTGTCAAGAAATGTGTCATGCTGACCTACATCCTAAGACAAACATTCAATATGAATTCCATGAGAATTGGAAGAACACTGATGAAGCAGATTTGCCATGAAGCATTTTGCCCTATATTTTACCAATAACATGCTGTTACCATGGCAACGCACTTTTTGCCACTGCGGAAATATGTGTCTTGCACATTAACATATTCAGATGAACATATGTACCTAATTTCATAAAAATTGATCAAAAACTGTGGGAGGAGTTCGCGACGCAAGATTTGTACCCATTTTTGCCCATAATATGCCGTTACCATGGCAACGTACTTTTGGGTACTGTCAAAAAATATGTCTTGCACATCTACAACCCAAGGCACACATCTGTGCCAAGTTTTATGGGAATCGGTTGAAAACTGAGGAAGTAGTTCGCGACGCAAGATTTGCAACGGACCGACCGCCCGACCGCCCGCTGATTCCTATATACCCCCTTCAAATATAAATATATAAATATCACGATGCTACAGGACACTGTTACATATTGTTTAATAACTTCATCAAAATTGAGTCTGAATGGCACAAAATTTCCAGGAAAATGTGTGGCCTCAATGCAAATGTAAAGCCTACAAACAATAAATGTATAGCATAATTAATATTGAGTTATGCTGACATGTATTTTTTAAATATCACGATGCTACATGGACACTGCCCCAACTTCATGGAATTACCCACATCTGACCACAAAGCTTGCTCAGTGAAGATTTGTGAAATGTGGTCATAACTAGCCTGTAATCTGGGCTGAGGATGCAGCTATGGTCTTACTGTCAAGCTAAACGTCTGTGAGACTACTAACAGTGGATGTACGCAGAGCATCCATTGCCTATAACCACTCGTCTTGCTTTAGTTGGTGGCAATTTTCTTACCAAGAACTGCCACCGACTCATGTGAGAAAACAGCAACTAAAGCAACAAGCGTGAACACACACGGTGAATGCTTCCACTGTTTGTAGTCTTGCCACATGAGACGTATCGCTTTATAGCAAAGACAATAGCTGCATCCTCCGCTTAGATTATAGGCTGGGTCATTACAGACAGGTGGCCTCTCTAGAAAGCCAAACACATGAAGAGCTATTAAAATGACAGATAAGTGAAGACAGCTGTGAGTTCTTGTACTTTCTTAGCAGAAACCAGGATGCTATGTTTATATCTGCAGCATTTTCTAACAAAAGAAACATCTACCATTTCATGCAACAGTGATTTCTGTAAATAATCATCGATAGAATGCCTGTCATTAGGCACGATCAGACTGGCAAAAGATAGAGAAGATTAAGATCGCGAAGTTTGGGCCATTGGTACGCGCGCAAGCAAGAGTGCGCCGTCCGATGGCTAGTGATTGTGACGTAACAATGCACATCTGTACATGACAATGGCCTCGCGCTTCGGAGGCACCGCCCGCAAACAGATCGAGAAGTTTCGTGGGAGGTTTCGCGGGAAGTTTGCGGTCACACTGGCAAAACTTCAAGATCTTAAAGATCGCGATCTTAAACTTTGCGATCTTTTGCCAGTCTGACCGCGCCTATTAATGTGCATTTTTCATTTTTTTTTTTTTTTTTTGGGGGGGGGGTCACTGTCACTTTCATTATGTTCAGATTTACATATTGTGGTAATCATATTAAATGTTATGATTTCTTTTTTCACTGCATGGTTTGAGACTAAAGCTGCATAGCACCAACGCATTGCTGGTATAGAGGGAACACATTTTACTCAGCGCCTTGTCTGCCATGTAGTAAGAGGATAAAAGCCAGTTAATATTTTGGTTTCTCCTCATCAAATATTCAATTTCTCAGAGTCTTGCACTAACAAAACCATACACTGTACACGGTGAGGCAATTTCAGCAAACCATCTTACTTAAATAAACACACAAATTATTACATTAAAGGCAAACAGAAGATTCTGCTACACACACATTGATCAAAACTTCACAGAAATTCCCCAGACTTAGGCCAAAAAAAAAAAAAGATTGTTGCATTGGCGTAACCCGCCCGACCCTAAAAATTCTGCCGACCCCATGTTTTTTTATTATTTTTTTTTGCTATCGATATCAAATATCTTGTTGATTGCGATCGCGATCGCACAAACCCAGAAGTGGAAACGGCTCTGGGGATATCGGATGTACGAGGGAGAGCTAGCGCCTCGCATAAGCCTTCCTTGATCAGTCCGTCATCTGTTTCCAACATGGACACGTACTCTAACAAGATTTATTCAATGTATACGTAGCATTCAGACTGCGATGTATTGTGCACAGTTTTGCCATAGGTTTCTTGTGTGGAGAACATACACGAATCTGTATATGTGAGACTGTAATAGAGATCGCCGTTTGCGATGAAAAGATCGTACATATGGGTCAATTTGCATCTATCTTATCTAAGTCAAAATAGTAAAATATGAAGTGAAAACATTCAGGATAGGGATTTCAACATCTTTAAATTCTGTGAAGGGGTATAATTCCAGTAATATCGGCCTCATAAATGATTTGTAGAATAGATGAACACAGCATATTCGGTGCAGCAGTTGTAACTGTTTACTGAGCTGAGCATGAGTTTTACACGTAAAATGCACGTAGCAAAAAAAAAAAAAAAAAAAAATCCGCCCGACCGACCCTATTTGAAAATCTCATGTTACGCCAATGCAACAATTTTTTTTTTTTTTGGCCTTACGAAAAAAAAGGTTGCCAATTTGGTGATCTCAGGTATCTACTGATTCTTCAGTCATGGGAGGAATTAGGCTGAGAATGCGGGCTACACAAAGATCAAGTTGTCTACAACACCTATGATTATCATTCCTTTAATATACCCATGTTACAGGGCCTACTACTGCACTTTGCAGGACTCTCTTCAAGCCAGCAAAATCTTAATTACCACTAAATTTACTGTAATGAATCTTTGAATGGATTTTTAACCTTTGGAACCTTAGGAACCATGTGCCCTAGCGTCGCAAATTTGGTGTCAAAAGTTGTGGGAGACTTGAAAGAAAAATGTTGTGAAACATAGCTTTCTGCGATACCGATACATCACGCGAAACGTTGAAGGGGGACCTCCCAGCCCCCCCCCCCCCCCCCCCCATGACCTAGGTAGGGTTGATGGTCCATTCCCAAGTTGAAGAGTTGAAACAATAAAGCCATACTTACACAAACTGCATATAAATGATATGAGTGGGAGAGATGCCATCACAGTAGGACCTGTAGAAACACGAATGACACAAGGGGAGCCAGGCATGATTAGATAGTTAAAACATGAAATATATAGCCCACATTAAAGCAATGGACGAAACTCAGCATAAAATGAGTTTTCAAGATTTATAAGTATGGGTTATGAACATAGTATGGACTGGCCTTGAGGGGATGCAACATTTACTGCCTTAACTACAATTGCATTGCCTGAATCGAATACAAGGGCAATACAATATTAATGTCGTATCCCCTGAAAGTAGCCAGCCCATATCACTATAATTACCCATTTAATTCTCCAGGCATCTTGAAAGGTGACATAAATTAAATATCATCATGTAAACTTTTTACAACTTCCTAATAACAAATTTCTACTCGGCTTTACACCAATGCACTACATGTACATCCATATGCATGCACACAGACACAGCTCAGAAATGCGGTGCACGTAATAGTCGGCGTACTCACTCCCAGCAATCCGTGTTAACATATATGAATTTGGGCATGCGACGCCCATCACAAAACTCTCATCAGCAGCAAATTTTCATCACCGAGTGCTCAAGTGCAAAGGATGCTATAATCCCCTTCTTTTTAAAACGTAAATCCCACAGACATTTCGTGAAAGTGGGGGATATACTTGTAAGAAATTTACCCCTCTTTTTCCTGCTGCCACTTCAAATTAGGGGAATATAATTTCGTAGAACCACAGCTTAGATGTCTGATATGGGTAATAATAAAAGATACACCAGGTATGACTGAAGATTACAGAGCTTCAATATCAAATTCTGAGAGCTACACAAAAAATACATTACCCAGACATTCAGTCAACAATTCAAATTGCTTGTGTATTGTATCAAACTTATAACTTTGCCAGGAAGTCAGCACAAAGTGAAAGCTTGAATCTAAACTCTTCAAAGTGAAAAGTGTGATATTTTCCATGATGTTCTCTGCCTCTTTGGGCATGTCAGACCAGGAAATAAATTTCAGCATGGCAATGGTCAGCACTACTACATAAACTCAATCAGTTGCTCATACAACTGCTGTCACAGACTGGGCAAATATCTTCAAATATTATGAGGAAGATTTCTCCTTAAGACTGTATCTTCATCAATGCACTTATCATGGTTATAGATCTCATTAATGAACACCAAATATCTCATTTTAATTATGAATGCAAAATGTTGCACCACTGGTAAATGCAAAGACAAGATCAGATTGGCAGTGTTAATGTGATAATTGAACTGTAGGTATACTGTTGTCCTATTCCCCCAGATCATTCATACTAAGACAAGGCAAGTGCCAAAATGTGTCTCGCCCATTCGTGTAGAAGAAATTAATGTTTTTCTAACTTCCAAAAGTTCATTGACCCCGCTATGACCTTTGACCTTGTGGTGACCTTCAACTCCCAAAGGGACATTTCCCAGCCAAGTTTGGTCACAAATGGACATAGGGATAAAAAGTTATGAGCCATAAACGAAACGTGCCATAAAAACTTAACGTTGGACCCTAAAAGCTTGTTGACCCCTGTCTGTGAACTTTAACCTTGAGATGACCTTCAAATCCCCAAGGGACATTTACCAGCCAAGTTTGGTCACAAATGGACATAGGGATCAAAAGTTATGAGCCATAAACGAAACGTGCTATAAAAACTTAACGTTGGACCCTAAAAGTTTGTTGACCCCTGTCTGTGAACTTTAACCTTGAGATGACCTTCAAATCCCCAAGGGACATTTACCATCCAAGTTTGGTTACAAACGGACATAGGGATCAAAAGTTATAAGCCATAATCGAAACGTGTCGTAAAAACTTAACATTGGGCCCTAAAAGTTCGTTGACCCGTCTGTGACCTTTGACCTTGAGGTGACCGTCATGTTTGGTAAAATGTGTAGAGAGTTATTCAAGTGTTTGTAGCATTACAGACGGAAGACGGACGGACAGACGCCGCAAACAATCCCTTGGTCTCCCCTCACCTCCGGTGGGCTTGACAAAAACTGTCAAATTGGACCCCCACCCACTGTACCTATTGTATACACATAACTTCCACAGGCATACTTACACAAGAAAAGGTTCTATGAATGTGGCTGTGACATTGGCAAAGATCTGAAATGAAATTTAGGGAAAGAAATAGCAATGTTTATCTGCTGCAAGAGAGAGAGAGAGTATGATTGTACTTGTAAAATTACCTCATCAAACAACATCAGAAAAAAGCTCTGAATAACAAGGGATCATTTTTTGTCAAGCTACACTGTAAAATATATGTTTGTGAGTTCAAGAATACAGAGGGTGTTCTCAGTAGCAATGACAATCATTTAAAATGCTGAAAGTTACATGGGTACAGTATGCAAGCTACAAAAGAAGACATTTGGGTTGACTAATTAATTAAAACCTCTCCGTATCAACAAACTATTCACTGCTGAAGTGCTTGTTTCAACAGCCTGCTGTGAAGTGCAGTTCCTGGGTCTGGCATGAATCCAGTAAACGAAAGGCTGCACAAGAGATCTTTTAATACTGAAGGTGATTACACCTCCACCAAGCAGAATTACCTTATGAGAGTCATTAGGACAACAAGTCTAATAAACACATTTTAGTACTGATACTGTAACACTTGGAATAGTTAGGAGACAAGCAAGTCATCAATATACAATAACACAACTAAGGTCATTATCATGGTACCAACTGGTATCTTTTCACATCGAGAATGGGTATTAAAACATTGCTCAACACA
The DNA here is from genome assembly GCF_964275005.1 of Diadema setosum. Lineage (NCBI taxonomy): Eukaryota > Metazoa > Echinodermata > Echinoidea > Diadematoida > Diadematidae > Diadema > Diadema setosum. The sequence goes on from NC_092704.1 coordinate 629,116, forward strand.
ATATATACAAGAATGAAAATAGGCTGAGGAAATGTTTATGTGAAACATACAGTGTCAAACAAGGAAGTATGGTGTGGTACAGTATAGCACCAATATTTTGTACATGATTGATCAAGGACTACCTGTGTCTGGGTTGTGGTCTATATTCTCAACTGCAATCGCAACATCTGCTTCAGAGGAGTTTAGATAAAAACTGCCTTTTCTATGTGACTCACAAAGATTTGGAAAATGAGAGCTTTCTTCTGCTGCAAAAGCTTCAAATGATGAAAATGCTTGTACCAAGTAATCTGCAAAGAAGTTTTTTTTTTTTTCTCCAACAAGAAATGAAAATAGACCAACAGACCAATCGCCAAAATGACCATTACACATATCACATACATGTACCCCTTCACACACTATACTTGGAGAGCTCCATAGCAGTAAATTGCCCTCTTTTCAGTATGTACACAGCGGTATTTTCTTGGACATTTGTACATGTGTACTGTAAATGCTTGGTTTCCATAGAGTGTGAGGTGACCTGTCCAATACGATTGCAACGCAAACTTTTATGGCAGCACCTTATGTGTGAACTGGCCACAACGATGGTGATAGCACAAGTGAAATTTCACTTACTTCTACAGTCTGCGTTTAAAACAGATATAAACTGTTCTTATTTGAGGAAGTGTTGCTATCACTGTCTCATAGGATCTACACTTCATGCTCTGGAACTCTGAGCAAGCTCCTCAGGTCATAGCATACGAGTTAAGATAGCAATATCATAGAGTTGAGACACCTCAAGCAGGCAATGATATGAAATGAAAGCCAAGCGTCAACTGTACATATCATGTAACCCCCAAAAAGCAGTCCATATCTGTATGTACTAGATGAGCTAGTGTTCCTACCGCATGTGATTTTCTGCCTCCAATGGTTGTAGACATGATGGTGGTATTCACTCCCTTGATCTGATCACTCCAGTACGCTGTGACTGTGGCATTCTGGCTGTAGGCTGACACAAAATTCTTGTTGTAGACAGAGAACTCCGTCTGAAAACAAACAAAACAAGGATAATACTTTCAATCAAACTCTTTTGCTTTCATAAAATTCACCCTGTACCTGCTATTTGGAAATGGGCAAAGATTGCATGATTACTGAAGATGCCATTAGATCTGGCAAGTCAATTTTTTTGAAAACCACCACTTCCTGACAATTTTGCAAGTGGTAAAAAAATTTGCAAATCATGGAGCAAGGCAATGGACAAATATATCGGTATCATTCAAGCATATTCAGGGAGCAAAATTAGTGATCCTGCTATGAAAACAAAAATTGTATATACTTACAATAAAGTGTAGAGAATATCTGGCACTATGATGCATTCCTTATTATTACTCCAAGATGATTCCATTAATACAGACCACGGTATTTGTACATTTGTAAGGGCACAAACATGATTTACATAAACCATATCAGGATAATTTAACCCCCAGTTAAAATATCAGTTAGTGTTAGGGTTAGAGTATAACTTAGGGTTAGGATTAGGTTTAGGGTTAGAATTTGAGTTAGGGTTAGGATAAGGTTCAGAATTAGGATTAGGGTTAGGGTTAGGATCAAGGGAAGTGTCTAGGGTGATTGTTCAGGGGGTAATTGTCAAGTCTAATATTCAAGTCTATCAGAGGAAACATACACATTTAACTGGCAGCATTGCTGTGAGTTAATCTGTCTTAATAAGAAAACATCTATGCTGAATAACCAATCTATGTTACAGCAAAGTCCTTTTACACAAAACTTCAATATTAATTTGTAAATGTAATTATCATGTCTAGTACAGAAACATGCATTTTTGAAAGGTTTGATGACTTGTATAAACAGCACATGGTTCTGCTTCTCAAAGAAAGATGTAAAAGTAAGGGGGAAACCACTTCCTAAGTAAGGGGAAACCCCATCCTAAGAAAGGGGGATACCCTGTCCTGACCTGCAGGAGGAGACTCATGCTGGGGATGGTGGTATTGATAGACACTGCCTGAGTCTCCACTCCTATCACTTTCATCTCCAGCTGTCTGGGTACCAGGAAGGCACAGAGCACCCCAGCCAGAGTGGCACAGGCCAGCACTGACACCAGCACGGAGAGGAACCTGTGTGGTAAAATAAGACCAGAAAGATATACGGAGTAATCATTCCATTTCTTCATCTCCATTTTCAGCAACAACACAAAACATATAAATGTACAAAATATATCATGCTAATAAGAAAGACTAACATCTAAGATACATATTCTGAATATATTGAAATAATAATAAAGTGTGCTCACAATATAACAGGTTCTAAAGCAAAGATACATTATATTTACTTGACAATGTTGAAAACAGAGAAGCTAAAAGGCATGACTTGTATGTATTATCCTCAAAGCATTATTTAATATGGGTCATGATAAGAATAAATAAATAAATAAATAAATAAACAAATAAATAAATAAATAAATAAGTAAATAAATAAATAAATAAATAAATGAAAAATGTTTGTAAAGTAACAACAAAGCATCACTGGACAACAACCCTGGACCCATTGTTAGGATTTCTGGTCTAGAGATCTTAAGGCACATGGTTCCAGTGGTTTAGTTGAATGCCTACGCGGGTGCACGGTGCATGTTTCCTATAGAGACCTACGTACGCTATCGACTCCTCTTTAGCGCTTATGCTTTGACCCATTTCCCCGAGTCCGAAGAAGTCCAATCCACTGCAGTCAGTGGACCGTTCACAGTTCAGCTCATGATTCGGCTGAGGAGGATAGCAGCATACTAGCAAACTTCTTTTGTGATATCATACTAAGAAGCACATATGCACGCACTCTGGTATTACTACATGCGCAGAGAAGATGACGAAGGCAACGTTACCTAGCAACACCTATGCGCTTTACTCTTGATGACAGCTCAACTTCGGCAATCTTCGTATCAATGCTAACGGTGATCGGCAGTATCATCAACAGTGCCCTCTACACTACTGGGACTATGCGCCTTTAACGGATAATCTGCTAACAATGATCTCTGCAGGAATAGGGATAGTGGACATTGTAGGTAATTGACAAATAGGTCCTGGCCAGTATTTTCAAACACTTGGGGGGGGGGGGAGGGATAAATCAGGACAATGGCTAAGCAACAATAAATACACACACCTACATGCAGAGTTACGCTGCTCAAAGGTTTTTGGTCAGAATCGTTTGATCACTGCTTGCTTGTTTGTTGGTGTTTTTTTTTTTTTTCAATTTCTATTAAACATTGCGGTTGGTTATTTATGTGAGTATATTTTTTGGTTTGTTTTTCACTATATGGAAGGAAATGGAGGGAGCAAATTACTTTTTCTCTCCCGTACTTTAATATACACTGTAACTGTACAAGTAATAAACCTGCATAAATGGACAAGCCTTTTCAACAAGATTCCGCCTAGCATCCTGTATTGGTGGCACTAGGTCAGTGAAAAGTCACAAAAAATATTTAGTGTACTACTACTAGCTGCCTCCGGTCATCTTACAGCAAAGGCAACCAGGAAATGCCGACATACCATTCAGTATAACAGACACAGCACCAAAGTGCATCATACAGCATTGATTACTGCCATACATTTGAAGGACAACTTCTGAGAACTGATCAAAGTAGGTTTGTTCTTTCCTAATACACAAAGGCCCCTTGCCTCTAGATTGCAGACACAAACCCTTGTTGGTCGTACAGGAGTCTGCGCTAAAGCATCTCTTCCATAATTCCATCCACTGTGGGTGCTCCCAACAAGGGAGAAGCTACAGTACAGGACCTATGGGACAATGCCAGTGGTGTATGTAGTACATTAATATAGTCTGGCACAGACTTCTTTACGACCAACAAGGGTTTGTGCCTGCAAACTAGGTTGCCTCCTTTGGGCTCCTTCTGCGGTTTCGGGTAACGACCTTCCTTGACGGTCTACCAGTTCACATAACCAGACAAGCGGCTCAATGTCTACATAAACTGTATGAGTGGGATGATCTTTGGTCAGAAAATGTTTATGTGGAGAGAATATACATGTAAAGAACTTCTCAAACTAAGTACATGTACCTCCGCCAAGGGAGGTTATGTTTTCATTACTGTTGGTTGGTTGTTTGTTTGTCAATGTGCAAAATAACTCAAAAAGTTGTGAACAGATTTGGATGAAACTTTCAGGAAAGGCTGAGAATGACACAAGGAATTGATGATTAAATTTTGGAAGTGATCTGGGAATTTCTACAGATTTTATGACAAGTTTTCAATAATTTGGCTGGTAGGGTCAATGAACTTGGGAGTTCAAGATGCGTATTTTTGAGGTTTTCATACGTGCACTAGCGTGCGTGCTTGAGTTTGTGGTCCAGGGTGAGGCGCGCCGCGCAGCTGGCATTGATGACGTAACAAAAGACTTCCATTTTGGGAAATTGGGCAATTTTCAGAATGGAAGAACAAGATCAGCGGTTAAAATGAGCTGCTTGACGGAGGTCTGCGCTCTCAGAGTGCTTCTCTAGTTCATATAGCAGGGCTCCACACTAACTTTTATTTTTGGTGGCCCAAAGACAAACATCCGACCTTTTTTGGTGGCCCGATCAGGCCATCAAATTCTTCATCTCTGAAATTTTGGTGGCCCGACGTGCATTTTTGGTGGCCCCGGGCCACCGAGCCACCGTAAGTGTTGAGCCCTGCATATAGATATTATGGTCAAGGTTTGCAGAGATGGCCACACAGAAAAAAAAAAAAGAAGTAACCCATTAACAAACACTTAAGCATTCACTCCAGCATTTATTCCACCATTCTGGTCCTAACCCAGGGTGATATCACCACCTTTAATCAACGTCTTCCACATGAGAAACACATCAGTACAGGAAGTACCAATCTTCCCTCATGCATACAACTCATTGGCACTGACACGTGAGACTGAGGAAGCTGAGCTTGATACGAGGCAAATGTAAATACTAGAGGGATTGCATAGTTTTGGTTGAGACCTAACTTCAGGTTTCTAACATTCTCTTTTGAGTGTGTGTGTGTGTGTGTGAGATAAAGAGAAACTTCTTTTAACATATGAAAGAGTGCTGGAATTCAAAGTGGGATGCAACATTTGATGAAAATTGGTTTTGACATGGCTGAGATATCCAAAACAGAGCAATTCTAATAAAAGGTGGGACCTACCTTTCATTAGGATTTCTTTGTTTTACTTTGTTTTTGAATGTCTCAGCCATTCTTAAACCGATTTTCATCTATAAACTTTGAATTCCGGTCCAAGTTTAACAGAATGGCATACTCTGTACATACGTGTATATTATTACATAAGTGGTTCCTTGGTATCTCGAAAAAAGTTAAAAGCCCAATCCTCATTTCTACCAACACTATGATGTACCCTCCCTTTAAGAATCAGGCTAATGGCCCATTGCCCTGTAAATTATACAAGCATTGGCTCACAGAACTACATGTAGACATTGTACATGAGATCACCCTAAAATAATAATAATAATAATAATAATAATAATAATAATAATAATAATAATAATAATAATAACAATAATGATAATAACAATAATAATACAGTTGGGGAAACTTGCTCGTAATAAACATTTTCCGAAAGATATCTTTGAGGAAACTTTTCTCCCTTCATGTGAAATCCATGAGACTCAAGTGGATATGCTGATAAGGAGATTATAAGTCTAGAGCAGCCAGATTTCTTCCTAATCATTCTGATCAAACAGCATAACAATTGCAGGCAAGTCTCTCACTATAGGCTGTGTGAATATTAAAGCACATACAGACACATGCACCATGATTTACTAACTCAGTTTAGAGTGGTGGTGATCTTGTGTGCCGTCTATGGCAAAACCTCTGGAACTTATAGTTTGTAGGTACATGTCTGTGTCCATCATTTCAACAAATGTTCTTAGCCATTGCGATATGAAACTTTTGCGAATTGAAGTCAATGGCCTTTTTTTTTGGTACGGCATGAAACTTGCAAATTACCAATGGCACTCCCGTGTATCGTGAAGACAAAAAATTTCATGAGTATTTCACTTTCGCAAATCTGTGCTACTTACAATATACACAAACGTTTCATGTACACACACACACACACACACACACAAATGGTTTTACAGTATGATTTAATTCAAAAGAAAGAGAGAGAAGGAGCACACTGGTGTGCACATAATTTCAGTTTCAATTCAACATGAATTTCCAGTCTACAAATTCAGATTCATTCATTTGGGGAAAACACAGGTTTATGTATTTATGTATGTATGTATGTATGTATGTATGTATGTATGTAGATATTCCTACGTGTATATCTACATGTATGCCAACAAAAAGAATTTCCTATGGACAATAATTGAATCTGAATTAACTGTACATTAACTTGTCTAGATATTAACTTATTGGTACCTTTGTACATCTTCTGAAATTTCAGCACAGAATCACTTAATCACAAAGCATTGTTTAAAAACAAAACAATTTCTTTTCATACATTAATTTGTTTCGCTTTTATTAAATGTAATTACTGGCAGCAAAGACACAAGCATGAGTACTTACGTCCTTCTGGGCTTGAGCCGAGAATCATTGTATGGAATCAAAGCAACCAGGTCAGCCTCTTGTCCTGGGATAATGAAATGAGTTCAATATGTTATAAATCTCATATCTTTCATAAGGGTACATGCATGAATTGTTTATCTTTGCTTATTTCAAAGTGTTAATTATTGTTTTATCTGGGACAGGAATAAAAAGTAATGAAATATGTCTGTCAACATTAAACTATGCACAGAATTACAGCATATGGCAGTCATCAATACTTTGAAAAGAATCTACACAAATTACTTCACAAATGCACTTTTGCTACAGTCTGACTTTTACTTCCGTTTAGTACTGTATCTTTTAACAAAGCTACATTGCCTTGCCACACACCAAAGTACATGTAGCAATTTGCCAGTGTACTTTTTTTAAGCTCCCACTGAAGGTTAACTCTTTTGTCATTTAATCCATTATACAGCATATTAAAGTAGTTGATTTATTCAAAATGACAATATTTGTCTGCTTCCCTAGCTTTGCTTAATGCTGCTCTACCAAGGACTGCAGGGAAGAAAGACAAAAGCTTTTATTTAGTTAGTTATTTATTCAGTTTTTTTACCCAGGGTGGCCCCATCAGTGGTTTATACACACTGTTATTCTAGGGGGCCCCGCAACAGAATAACAAAGTATAACAATTAATTCAACATATTTATAGAAAGTCCCTGAAGTAGAATTACAGAAATAAGACAGAGAAAAAAATTAAAAAACATACTTTGGAATTCAAATAAAAGCATTAAAACACTGCAAATACCAAGGCACTGAAGATTTTGCAAATTGGCATGGGACATTATGAACAGGGAATAATTTTCCTGGTATTGCATAGCAATTTGCTATGCATTTTTGTACGAGTGCTATACAAAATGTTATTTGCATAGCAATTTCATTACATAGACTTGTACACTATTTTGTTCGAAATGTATGTCCATCGACTAAAAGTGTTATTCAATTTCAAGAAGGAAAATTATTCCCTGATGAATCTCTTGAATGTTCCAGAAAGACAAAATGAAAGTACCAAAGAAAATTTTGATGGTCAAATCTCAGATAAAGATAAGCCAACTAAGAAGGAAATTGTTTCTTCAGTTGAAATACACAATTTTACCTTGCAAGCTTCCGTTGTAATTTTTGATAGTCAAATAACAACTTTATACTAAAACAAAAAGCTCAGCCGATCTACATCAGTGTTGAGAAACCTACAAGAGGCAAGAGAAACAAACAGACCTCGTGGTATCTTTCCCCGGCCATGACACGAAGGACAGGTGAAGCCATCCGATAGTTCCTGATAGGTGAACTGCACTGGCTCGTAGAGTCTGTTTCCGTTGGGTTCTGGTTTAGTTTGGTTCGGTGATGTGGGATCTAGGAGCGTTGCCTCGGTAGCACTCAGACTGCTGTGCTGCCGTCTCATCTTGGCGTCTTTCTCACTCTCCAACAAAGGCTGCTTCTCTGACCTGCCTTCCTCCATGGCTATTCACCCATCATACTTCTACCTCACAAATAAGCAGAATAAGAGACATTTCAGCAATTTTTACTCACATAATGAACTCCCAACCACAGACAGCTGGAAAGCCATCAATCAACATGTCACACAGAACACAAGAAATCTAACAAATAAGGTGAATCCTTTTGGGCAAAACAATGCTATGCTGCTTCTACTTTAGTACCAGTATAAGTCTCCTCAAGGCATTTTTTCTTCCTTTCAAACCAACAAACAGGAAATAGAAGGATACTCATGACCTGTTACAAATGTTCTGACCTGTTCTAGATTTTGAGCATTATCTGTTACTTTCATACAAACTAGGCACATATATCACAATGAGGTAGTACAGTTGTACAAGGCAATTAGAAGAGAATATTGTCAGGTACACAACTGTGTAAGTGAAGTTTCCCTGATTATACAGTACTGTAAAAGTGGATATTTTTTACGCTCGGCCGGATTATAAGAAGAGTTTCACATGTTTTTAATTTCACGGAATCAAGACATCAACTACTGGAACATATGGCAAGCAAAAATATTTGCATACTTTTATTTTCACGCTAGTTTCTGATTGCATGAAATGCACAAAAATGTCCACTTTCACAGTACTGCATGCATTTTATATGTTCTTGCAAATGTACAGGCACATACAAAATACAAAGTAAGCCTTGCACTCAGGTCCCACTTACACTGTCACCAGTCTTTGGGTGGTGAGATCAGACAAAATACTCAATTTCAAGGAAGTCAGGCTATCAACCACACACATGTCAGGGCTGCCAACACTGGAAGCTAGTTGAGAGTGAGACTCCCATAGGCCAATGCTATAATTTAGGAGTCAAAATGAGTGAGATCAATAGAAATGCATGCAAATGAAATAAAGTTTAAGAGTGAGAAAGGACCAAAATGCGTGAGTCTCACGCTCAATGCGTGAGAGTTGGCAGCCCTGACATGTGTGTGTTGGGGAGAGGTCGGGTGGGGGAAAGGGGGAGTACATAGTAATAATGCAGGCAGTATGCATTTCTATTTCCTGCCAGCCATATGGCCAGCTGAGCTCTTCAAACCACACATGTCCTGTAAAACACATGTAGCTCCATGTTGAAGAAGGATAGTGGAGTTTGCGTGCATGCAAGTGTGGTTGTGTGTGTTGGGGTTGCATCTTTTTCTCTTTTTTTTTTGGGGGGGGGGGGGGTGATGGAGGGGTTGGCGCAGCACAGATCTCATACAAATTGTGACAAATCTAAGGCATAGCTGTATACTATGTACAGTGTCATAGTCCAGTAGAAACATGCACAAAATTTAAACCAAAGCTTTGAAAATTCAGAAGTTTGAGCAGATTGTCCAATTTTCAGTAATATTAACAATTGTGCATTCACTAAATCCACATACATGTATTTTGGGGTATTCTTAAATCCTGACGATTTTGGAAAATTTCATGTGTAGTAGTACAGGAATACCATGGCTTTGTCCATGGATGTTTACAATAAATGCTCTGCTGTAAAACAGACCCAATGTGGCATACAGAATGGCAGGATTTACCTTTCTTTGTTTCATTTTTTTTTTTCCAATTCTGTGAGACAATCAGCATGTCATGCTATGGTAATAGCCCATGAAGTTTGGATTGTTTCTGCCTACATGCCAATTCTACAGATGGTATGTACAATCTTTACGGACTGACAGCCATAAAAAGCTTGTGTGACCTAGAGTGTGTCGGTTTAGGTCATCAAAGGAACCGAAGCCAGACCTCAGAATTTCCTTTTCATTGGCTGAATGCCTCTCATTCTGCCCAGTCTACATATTCCAGTTTATCACAGCATCTATCTTTTCATTTTTCATTTTTCAAATACATGTACATCAAATAATGTATACAGTCGTTCTTTCTTTTTCCTTCCTTTTTAGATTCTTCTTTCCTCCCAACTTTGTCTTCCATTTCCTTTCAATGTTTTCTTATCTGTTCTTTGTTTCCTTGCTTCCATCTTTCCCTTCATTATTTTTCTTTTTTGCTCATCATAGTTCTTCCTTCTCCCAAAAAGTATTCTTTTCTTTTTGTTTTGTACAATTTTTATTTATATTCATCTTTTGTCTTTAGTTTTCGATAGATATTTCTTTCTTCCTTTCCTTTGTCAATCTACTGTAAAACAAAGAATGTTCGCGTGCATTTTAATTTCGCGAATTTCGCGAGCGCCAAGATTCGCGAAATTAAAATGCATGCGAATGTTCTTGTCTACACTATATTCATTGAATGCCAGTGGAAGTTCGCGAAAATTTCATGCCGCAATAAAGGCCGTCGGCTCCAATTCGCGAAAAATTCATGCCGCGAATATATCATGTTTTATAGTTTTTTCCTTTCCTCCTTTCCTTTTGAACCTGCACTTCTTTCTTTCCTTCCTATTTTCTTTTCCTTTTCATTTTAAGACTGCTTTTGATCCTAAAAATCTGTTTCTTTTTTATTTTTGTCTTTCCAGTGCTATAAAGGTTTCTATCTTTGTATTTACATGCATGAACTTCCCCCTTTCCCCATCTTTTTTTTTTCATGTTTCACCACTTGTTCTTGTGTAGCTCCTCTTTGTCTCTTTTTTCTCTCCTTTCTCCCTTTATCCCTCTACGTTTTAATCTACCAAATTCCACTTGAAAATCACTGTCAAACGAGGAATGTTCGTGTGCAATTAGATTTCGTGAGAGCCAAGACTCATGAAATTAAAATGCACATGAAAGTTCTTGTCTAACCTTACACCATGCGTATTAAATGTGAGAGGCAACTCGCAAAAAATTTCATGTTGCAAAAAAGGCTGTTAAATTCGTGAAAGTCTCATGCCGCGATAACATTGTTTTGCAGTATTTCCGAAGTTAGTAAGATTGACATTATACATTCTTCATTCTATTTCATTAAAAACACACACATGCACACACTAAAGCCTATACGCACACAAACATGCAACACAGAAGAACAACAAACCTCAATGAACGTGATGAACCACTTTGTAACCAACCAATATGAAAGGGAAAAGCAAGTACCGAAGTAGGGCAGAGGTCTATTCTATAGGCAGATAGGCCTAGGCCTAAATTATATAGTGAAAAGCTAGAGTAGAGAGAGACCTAAATCATGAAATGGCAGAGAGACGGGGAAAAGAGCTACAGTACAGATTGAATTTTACACTATAAAACTGGAATTCAGGTACCCGGTGCAGTGCAAAACGTGTATGACATAAACATTCACGGCAGCCAACATTCTCACTCACCAAATAAATGCTAGAATTTAGAAAGACTTGAAGAGGTTTTGTTCCCAGCACGGTTGGACCATGTCATGGATGGACCTAACGTTAGGCCTGTCTACTGGCCTACTGCTATATCCCTGCATCCAAACCACTAATCTATACACAGCCCAGTGCTAACTTTTGAGTAACAGCGTCTGGTCGGGCTACCAAACCACTAAATACACCGAGATGAGCTGACACACGTAGGCCCTACGTCCGGCTGCCAACTGGTTACTAGTACTTCACAGGGTGCAGGCAGCACTCCCCAGGGTCGACTGCACTTCTACGGAACTGCTTTGGGAGGCTGTGGTTTATTACATCAAAATTTGGGCTGCCGAAATCGACTAGCTCGCTGTCTGCATCTGCCAGTCAAGGGGCGGGCAGAGACAGCGATTTTAAGTCAAATATATAGCTAGCACAGATTTACTCTCGATATCTACTCACAGCACAGGGAAAGCTTCGAAGCGCGATCACCAGCAGTAACTTGTAGAGCTACGTATATTACCAGTAATCAGCAGTATACAGAGCCAAAGTTGTAGGTTCTTCTTAGCAGTTGTAGCTTCTGCATAATGCGCATGCATGCAATGTATACAAAAGTGTGCGAAAGGACGTGATATATTGCGTACATATGTGCACGGGTATGGGTACTGGTAAGCTCACACAAAAAAACACCGCATGCACACATGCTGTGTACTGAAGTTTGTGTACACTGTATACTGAGCACTGAGTACACAACGAACACAATAATCCTCGAGACAAACTCACGTGTCGAGGGGTTACGCCATTTCCTGACCCACTTTATCTGACACACTCTTTCTGACACACTTTTTTTGCCATTCACTTTGTACACGGGGCAGTTTTCATGAGACGGCGTCTGTTATTGGCTACTGTGCTAATGAATATTCAAGACTATGGTATGGCTTGTCGAACGTCGCGCTCAAGGCCGGCCAATAAGAGGCGGCCAGGAGCTGGTGAGCTGGAGGCGCGCGGCAATTTCTAACCTCATCCACGTGTAGGCCTTGCTACTACGTGGGCTTCCAGTACCTTTTTTTTTTTTTTTTTCAGCTGCTTAACCCATCCACGTACGGGCCTCTGTGTACTAGTAATCTTCGTGCCTGCCTAGTAAGTCGGCAGTGAACTTGGGCGCGATCTTCCCTACGGCGCGATCTACACGCGAAGGGTATTCATGCTCCCAACCCCCCCCCCCCCCCCGAGATAGCTCTGGAACATTCCATTCAATGACGGGGGTTTTATTTTGCAATGTTATCAAATAACTCTCATGTAAGCAAATTCTTGCCATAGCTAATCTATTTTAGAATAAAATCGTAATCCATCTATGATTAGATAACCTAATTCAAATTGGCAGAGACATAGAAAAATATTTGTTTTACAATCGTGATACGTTCAACTACTCATCTGTGCTGAAATCCGCATGTCTGCTCCACATAAGCACACATGTTATCGCTATCGCTCAAACTTCGATCGCGGTGCCGGTGGCTTGTGTGTGTTTACAACATGTGTGCATATGGAGGAAGCATGGGGCTGAAAAAACAGTACCACGTGGTGAGGTAAAAAACAAATCGGACGTAAGAAGTCGTACATTCGAGAGCTAAACAGACAAATAGCGAATACAAAGTCCACTGAAAAGGTCTTGACACTGTAATGTATGTTCCAAATTCATGTCTGGCTTAGTTTCGAGAGAATTTTCTACACTTGTAAAGGTTTTCTTTGCAAGAGATCAGGAGTGAGATCGGTGAAGTAGCTAAACATGTACTCTATGTGACTGTTGGTGACAGTTGCATGCATGCTTGCACGTGGCTGGGAGAGTGCGGCAAGAACGCTAGGAATGCACCACCAGCACGTACGGTGGGCTGCAAATTCTTGGGGCAAAATTAGACTTCATTGTTCAGCCCGTCTAGTATTTATATATTCATAATAATTCTAATTCTTCATGAAATCACGATAAAAATTCTTCATATTTATATTCATAATACATTTAAGAAGCGTAATATGAAATATTTTGACCTTTTTTTTGAAATCCAAAGAAAAAAAATGTTTTGAATAAAAAATTGATAATAAATAATAGTTCTTGACTCAAGTCTAAACTTCGTGCGTCTTCTTCCAGTTACCCCGCAGTTGCCCATGGATACGACGCATAAATAATCAGCTGTTTGCTGAGTCATTCCTACCCTACTGCCTCTGTTCAAATTCTGAGAGCGATTGTGATTTTATCGGTGGCATTTATAGTTTCATGACCTAATCCAATAAAACTAGACAAATTTAAACATCAAATGTTGTGACAGTTTTTGTCAGAATTTCCTATCAATATCACTTGTTGCCACGATAGTTTTGAGATTTCACTAGCTTCATTATCGAAGCTGTTCTGAGGCTGTTGGACATTTGAAAGAAGTGCTTTGTAAGAAATCACCTTTTATTTATTATCTATTTTCACACACAAGAATTTTGATGATTTACATAATCTTTTAAAACTATTCTAATGTCATAATATTTCATGATGGTATGTGTTCTGTCTTTACATGGCAAGATGGGATTTTTTTTTCTTCCATCCAGGGTCAAAGAAGGAAGTGACAGGAAGGAAACCAAAACGATAGGAAGGAAATGAAAAGGATAGAATGAAACACCTGCTCAGCGGGCTCTTTTTTATTGATTTTTACAATGGTGAATGCAGTACATCAGAATTTAAGTAAATTTACAGTTCTAAATAATTTATCATTTGAAAAATGAGCAAAGAAAATGGGATATAATCGAGTTCTTAAAATGAAAACTAAATTAGCATCGCCATTTAGATCTAATATTTACTAAAGAATAGCCCTGAGGCAACCTTATTGTCAAGCTTTTGGTTGAGTTTCTTTAGAGAAACGAATTTTTGGAGCACTAACCCAAGTGAACAACCAAAAGGTTAAAAAAAAAAAAAAACTGATTAAATGCAGGTCTCTAGGTCTAGACCACTCCTGTGCATGAGCGAGCAACAGCCCCCGTGGACAGTGTCACTCTCGTCCTTGGCCTAGGCTAGGCTACTCGTGTCGTTCTCGCCATCATCAATGATCAACGTCATGGTCACACGAAATAAATTGCATCATCAAAAGGGTTCGTATATCATCACCAGAATCATTATGATCATCATCACTATCATCTCAACCACAGCAAAACCCTGAATATCATTCCCACCATAGTCACTCCCAGCTCACAAAAACACATTAGCATACAGACATCGCAGACTTTGTAGCTAACTACGTTAGACTTTAGATCAATGTTAGTTGTACACAAAATGAAACGGAGGTGGAAAACTAGTAATGAATACACGGAGATCATCAACGATGGCATTTTACCGTAGAAAAAATACACTGAACATCTTGCACCGCAAAAAAAAAAAAAAAAAAAAAAAAAAATTGAGGTAAAAAACTACGTTGAGGAAAACTAGGGTGAAAACTCGCTGCTTGGAAGACGAACGATGAAGACACTGTACGGTAAAAATGCACACGGAAACAAACGAGTGGGTACCATGAATGTTCTCGCACACACGTAGATAATCTACATCGTGTTCAATCAAAAAACTCAACAAACACTCGAACAAAAACTCACCTCTAAATTGTTGCAAACGAGATAATCACTTCAAAAAATGGGGGAAAACACTTGTGGTAGTACGATTGTACTCTAAGAATAACAGAGATAAGATGATACGAAAGCAAAAGAGAGAAAAAGAGAGAGAAATGGACAGGAAACCTGCAGAAGTTATGCCACACTCACTGGCACTAAAACGCAATTTAACACACACACGCACACTGGTAATCAGATATCGTCATGGACCCCCTTGAGGAGATCGATATCACGCGTAAGTCAATAGCTAAAAGCCAATCACAGACACAGAATCAGACCGAGTGACTCATTATGAAAAAATTATCGCAAGGCTGATGAATATTCATTAGCACAGTTGCCAATAACAGAGGCCGTCTCATGAAAACTGCCCCGTGTACAAAATGAATGGCAAAAAAAGTGTGTCAGAAAGAGTGTGTCAGATGAAGTGGGTCAGGAAATGGCGTAACCCCGTGTCGAGCCTAGTGGTCATGTGACTTTGGGTGCCCGAAAAGACTACGCGATAGAACATAACAAAAGAAAACAACAACAACAACAACAACAACAACAACAAAGAATAACCCAGTGCGAGCGTGTCGCATTGGTACAATGTGTTACAAAAAAAAAAAAACATTTCCCACTTTTGATCCTTATAGAAATCATATAACACTGACATTGATATTATGAGCAATAGCTGAATAGTGTACAATGTTGTTGGAGGTAATTAAAAATGATAGCATAAATCGGTTTCATTAAATTCAAGATTTATTTATAAGTTAGGTTTCAGATTTTGCTGTGTTTTCAACCCTCTGTACAAAATTTCAATTTTGCACGGGGGTCAATTGCATGGTGTGTATGGGAGTGTGTGGTTAACACCCTGACAATGGTCCTGATCAATAACCAGAATTGGAATGTTCTATTACATATTCATGAGAAATTCCACTGTCATAGCTAGTCTTTATTCATCCTGAAATGTAGTGTATGCAAGCACATGAAAACATTCTTTCATGTGCATGCATTTTACCCTTGACCATTGAAGTCAGATTAGCAGGGGCCAGGGCAATTCATCCATGTGCCTTGGAGCATTTAAGAGTCCATATAGAGGCTGAAAGCAGAGCTCTGAAAAGATGGTAGGGCCTCATGATTCGTGGTATGGTACATGTATTCATATCCATTGATCAGGGTCATTGTAAGCACACACTCACATTACTATCATTGGTTCTTGTGCAATTAAAGTTCAATTTTGTACAGAGCCTATAGGGTTCAAATTTGACCGAAATCTGGATCTTAACTTTAATTAAATAATGGATTTGACGAAACTGATTCATGCTCTGATATTCAAATCCTCTCCAACTAATAAATTGTACACTATTCAGCTATTACTCATATCAATGACAGTGTTATCTGATGTATAGTTTTCGAAACTACTATAGTATACAAAAGTGGGAAATGTTTTATTTTTGTAACACCTTGTAGTACAATGTACATCGTTCTGGATTCTCAAGACGTAAGAGTGCATGTGGATGTGTGAGTATTGACTGACTTCATAGAGACCTCACATTTATTTTCCGTTTCCCAGCCTATCAACACACAGTGTTCAATGAAAATATGTCTTGTTTAATTAGACCAGGCTTCAGCAAAAAGGGAATGAATGAAACCTGGTACAACCTACATTACATGTGGATTGATCAAGTGAATGCAGAAATGTAGGTATTATATCTTGAATAAAGAAAGCATACTTGAAAGTAAGATACTTAGTAGGCCCTATCATGCCTATCATATTCAGAAGGGTGAAGGCTCAGGTGCTATTTTTTTTTTTCAATTTGTCTCCCTCTACATCTTTTTAAATGTATTTATCTTTTAATGTATTTTGTTAATTCATAGATCAGCAGTTGCGATCTTAATAAACTTCATTTGTATATAGAGGGAGACAAATTGAAAACATTCACACCTGAATTGATCCTTGTTAGAGACTCGAAATTGGTTAAAGAGCCTCAAGTGATTATATATTTCCAACTATTTCAGAATGTTGGCCTCGGCAGTGACAATCCATTATATAGCTCTTTGTTTGGAAAATGACGTCACTGCTCGAGGACATTTTCCAAATGGTGCACTATATTTATGAAATGATGTCATGAAGCCTGCAATTGTGATATCACAACGCAATTCTGACATCGCACACTGCTTCGTATAGCGTATAATAGTCTCTCTACGAAATGTAACAACTTCTAAAAAAACAAAACAATTGTGACATCACAAAGCAATGCTGACATTGCGCGCTGCTTCGTACAGTAACTCTAGCTAGACTACAGTGCAGATACATGTACTGTATACAATTTCTAAAGCAATTGTGACATCACAAAACAATTCTGATATCGCGCGCTGCTTCGTAATCATACAGTCACTCTACGAAACCTAAATGTAACAATTTTTAAGCAATTGTGACATCACAAAGCAATATATGACATGACAAAGTAATTCTGACATCGCGCATACCAGATACGATAATATGTAACAATTTGAATGTCAAACAGAGCAATTGTGACATCACAAAACAATTCTGATATCACGCGCTGCTTCGTAATCATACAGTCACTCTACGAAATGTAACAATTTTTAAGCAATTGTGACATCACAAAGCAATTATAACATCACAAAGTAATTCTGACATCGCGCATACCAGATACGATAATATGTAACGATTTGAATGTCTAACAAAGCAATTGTGACATCACAAAACAATTCTGATATCACGCGCTGCTTAGTAATCAAACAGTCACTCTACGAAATGTAACAATTTCTAAGCAATTGTGACATCACAAAGCAATTATGACATCAAAAAGTAATTCTGACATCGCGCATACCAGATACGATAATATGTAACGATTTGAATGTCTAACAAAACAATTTTGACATCACAAAGCAATTCTGACATCGCGCGCTGCTTCGTACCGTCACTCACATGTACTTGTAACATTGTCTAACAAAGCAATCTTTGTGACATCACAACGCAATTTTGATATCGCGCGCTGCTTCGTATGTCACTTTGAAATGCAACAGTTTAGTACAAAAAGCGATTGTGACATCACAAAACAATTCTTACATCGCGCGCTGCTTCGATCGACAGTCACTTGACATCGCACCCTACTTCAAGAAGGTCAATGACCACGTTCCCTCCACAACGTCCACCACACGACTTCTATCTCGCCTCACATTTCTCCTTCTTTTGTCTATTTCTTTTTAAAATCCCAAATATAAAACAATATACTCTGCTAATTTCTAGTTTCTGGTTAAAGTTATGGGCAGAGGTGACTTCAAAATAGTTGGCCTATTCACTGACGGACACAGCCCCGAAGTAAAGAGTACTTTTGGAGACACCAAGGCAATTAAAAACAATACTCAAAAGGCAAGTTATATCGTGTGGTTTTGTTTTGTTTTATGCAACACACATCGCAGGCAAAATTTGAGGAAACCGACAATCTGTTCGAAATTTATATGAATATCAAAAGGTTCACTTATTGTACCGCCATTGCTGGATAAGAATTAACGG
This sequence comes from Diadema setosum, assembly GCF_964275005.1. Classification (NCBI taxonomy): domain Eukaryota; kingdom Metazoa; phylum Echinodermata; class Echinoidea; order Diadematoida; family Diadematidae; genus Diadema; species Diadema setosum. Next base: position 647,547 of record NC_092704.1, read on the forward strand.
CCTAAATTATAATTCATGATGTCACCGTATGACACTAAAAAGAAATTATTACAAGGATTTATACTAGTATCTTGAGGCAATGACATCCCCCCGTCTTCTGAAAGAGAAAAGCAAAGTGGTCTTTCGCAATGTTAAAATAACGAATATTTTGATTTCTTCCTGCGCAATTTTGGTATGGCAAAGCCAAACTTTAAAATAATGCGCAACTTTTGAACGGATAGTCCAATTTTCCCCAAAATTCATTATTGTGTTCTACTAATCTTCGCATTCATTCAAGCCACATATGCTTGGGTTTCACTCCCCTTCAAGGTTCTGTATATTCATAATCATGGCAGATATCAAAACCTAATGGTGCTTTACATTAACTAGATACAGGTCATGTAGAATTAGAATGATAACGACCACTTGGGTTTTGAATACCTGCGCGTATGTACAGCGCGCAGTGTTTCAGGTAGGGGTTCTAAGACAGGCCCCATGCTCCCCGCTATATTTGTTATTCATTTTGATGGCCGTCAGCATTAAAACATTGAACACTTATATTCTAAACTACATGCCTATAAGTCAATTTAGGACTGGAAAATGGAAGAGCTTATCCACGCTTTCATCTCACCAAAAAATCCTTTAAAAAATGTATTCCTTCCTCTTGTTAGAGTAAGAGGTAACACACTACACGTACTACTGCTCTTACCGCAATCCTTGTCCTATATATGGAAGCACGATAATGGGGAGGAGTTTGAGTTTTCCAGATTTGATCAATGAAGTGACTAGGGAAACTTATAAAGCAACGAATCAACCACTCTACGAGTCTATGTGAAACTGGCCACTGAACTCTGTGTTCAGTAGACTCTGAGTTTGGTTTGACTCTCTATCAGTTTGACTCTGTATTCCATCGGATGAGAGCACACTGAGATATTGAAACAATTCAATGTGAACCAACGGCGTAAATCCGTACTGAGGAGTGGGGGGGGGGGATGATTGGCGATAGTCACCATCACCACGATTACAAGCCCATAACCGGACCGGCGCAGCCCTGGGGGGGGGGGGGGAAGCTTGCCCCCCCCCCCCCCACACACACACTTTACAGGGATCAAATGTCCCACTCCTTTCCATGCAAAGTGGGAGGGAAGTGGCAGCAAAAATATGACGACTTTTTGGTCTTGTTTTTGTTTGTTTGTTTGTTTGTTTGTTTTTTCTTGTCAGCCGACTTTCGGCGGAGAATCAGACCTTAAAAGTATGAAGAATTTTTTGTTGTTGTTTCTCTTGTCTTTTGATGTTCTTTCTTCTTGGCTGACAGGCGATTTTGCGCCCCCCCCCCCCCGCCTTTCAAAAACGTAGCGCAGCCCTGAATAATGCCCAACTAAATTCAATAAAATGATAATAAGGATATCCATTTCTTGAATAACGCAGTAGATATTTTCCTGTAGCTATTAATTGTATTCTTCAATTTTCTTGATTTAAGTCATCACAGGGGCATCGTTCCGTTTTAATGATGGGGGATAGGGGAGGGACTTTGAGTTTGAATATCTGTGCGAGGGAGCGGAGCGGCCTGGGGGAGGGTGTGGGGAGGGGGTTTCCCCCTCCCATGCAGACGAGGAAAATTTGGCATTTTCAGACCTCAAATTCAGCGATCTGGTGCACACTTTTGGTAAAATTTGGGATCTTTTTCCTATAAAAAAAACAAGTAAGAAAAAGAAACATTCATAGATAATTGAATGACTACATCGTGGTATTTCAGCTCTTGCTCCGCCTGTGCGACATCACTGTGAGGTAGTGGGGCCTATCACCGGCGTAGCCAGGATTTGATCTTAGGGAGAGCGGTTAGATGCGAGGGAGAGATGCGAGCGAGGGGGGAGGGTGTGTGAGAACTTTTTGCATATTGATGTTGTAAATGGTGCAATTTGATTCATTTTTTTTTTTTGCGTGTTCTAATGACTTGAAACAGTCCAACATGTTTAAGGCAGCAGTACATTTTATGTAGATTATTATTGAACAATTTTGCCTATAAAATGGTATCATTTAGAGAAACTTCTTGTCTTAATTCTTACACTGAAGATCATGAACGCGATCATGAATTTTGACATTGTACAGTCCAAAAGCGGCCGTTTGTAGCTATATATTTTTTTTTCGCTTTGGAAATTAAGGGGGGGGGGGCGCACCAGGCGCATTTGCTGGCAATTTAATATCATCAGGAGAATGACATAACGATTAAATGCGAGCGAGCGAAGCGAGCGAGCTTGAAAATTTTGACATTTTACAGTCCCCAAACTGCTTTTTGTAGCTACATTTTTTCGCTTGCAATTACTCGGCAGCAACATCAGGAGAATAGCATAGCGATTAACGCGAGCGAACGAAGCAAGCGAGCTTGAAAATTTTGACATTGTACAGTCCCAAAACGGCAGTTTGTAGCTATATTTTTTTCGCTTAAGAAATTAAGGGGGGTGGGGCGCACCGGGCGCAACTGCTGGCAATTACTGGCAGCAACATCAGGAGAATGACATAAAGATTATATGCGAGCGAGCTTGAAAATTTTGACATTTTACAGTCCAAAAACTGCCGTTTGTAGCTATATCTTTTTCGCTTTGAAAAATAAGGGGGGGGGGGCGCGCACCGGGCGCAACTGCCGGTAATTACTCGGCAGCAACATCAGGAGAATGGCATGACGATTAAATGCGAGCGAGCGAAGCGAGCGAGCTTGAAAATTTTGACATTTTACAGTCCCAAAACTGCTTTTTGTAGCTACATTTTTTCGCTTTGAAAATTAAGGGGGGGGGGGGCACCGGGAGCAACTGTTGGCAATTACTCAGCAGCAACATCAGGAGAATAGCATAGCGATTAAATGCGAGCGAGCGAAGCAAGCGAGCTTGAAATTTTGACATTGTACAGTCCCAAAACGGCAGTTTGTAGCTATATTTTTTCGCTTAGGAAATTAAGGGGGGTGGGGGTGCACCGGGCGCAACTGCTGACAATTACTGGCAGCAACATCAGAAGAGTGACATAAGGTAAATGCGAGCGAGCTTGAAAATTTTTGACATTTCACAGTCCCAAAACTGCCGTTTGTAGCTATGTCTTTTTCGCTTTGTAAAATAAGGGGGGGGGGGGCGCACCGGGCGCAACTGCTGGTAATTACTCGGCAGCAACATCGGGAGAAAGGCATGCCGATTAAATGCGAGCGAGCGAGCGAAGCGAGCGAGCTTGAAAATTTTGACATTTTACAGTCCAAAAACTGCCGTTTGTAGCTTTACTTTTTTCGCTTAGGAAATGAAGGGGTTGGGGGCGCACCGGGCGCAACTGCTGGCAATTACTGGCAGCAACATCAGGAGAATAGGATAGCATGGCATGACGATTAAATGCGAGCGAGCGAAGCGAGCGAGCATGAAAATTTTGACATTTTACAGTCCCAAAACTGCTTTTTGAAGCTACATTCTTTCGCTTTGAAAATTAAGGGGGGGGGGGGGCCACCGGGAGCAACTGCTGGCAATTACTCGGCAGCAACATCAGGAGAATAGCATAGCGATTAAATGCGAGCAAGCGAAGCAAGCGAGCTTGAAAATTTTGACACTGTACAGTCCCAAAACGGCAGTTTGTAGCTATATTTTTTCGCTTAGGAAATTAAGGGGGGTGGGGTGCACCGGGCGCAACTGCTGACAATTACTGGCAGCAACATCAGAAGAATGACATAAGGATTAAATGCGAGCGAGCTTGAAAATTTTGACATTTCACAGTCCCAAAACTGCCGTTTGTAGCTATATCTTTTTCGCTTTGTAAAATAAGGGGGGGGGGGGGCGCACCGGGCGCAACTGCTGGTAATTACTCGGCAGCAACATCGGGAGAAAGGCATGCCGATTAAATGCGAGCGAGCGAGCGAGCTTGAAAATTTTGACATTTTACAGTCCAAAAACTGCCGTTTGTAGCTTTACTTTTTTCGCTTAGGAAATGAAGGGGTTGGGGGCGCACCGGGCGCAACTGCTGGCAATTACTGGCAGCAACATCAGGAGAATAGGATAGCATGGCATGACGATTAAATGCGAGCGAGCGAAGCGAGCGAGCTTGAAAATTTTTACATTTTACAGTCCCAAAACTGCTTTTTGTAGCTACATTCTTTCGCTTTGAAAATTAAGGGGGGGGGGGGGCACCGGGAGCAACTGCTGGCAATTACTCGGCAGCAACATCAGGAGAATAGCATAGCGATTAAATGCGAGCAAGCGAAGCAAGCGAGCTTGAAAATTTTGACACTGTACAGTCCCAAAACGGCAGTTTGTAGCTATATTTTTTCGCTTAGGAAATTAAGGGGGGTGGGGTGCACCGGGCGCAACTGCTGACAATTACTGGCAGCAACATCAGAAGAATGACATAAGGATTAAATGCGAGCGAGCTTGAAAATTTTGACATTTCACAGTCCCAAAACTGCCGTTTGTAGCTATATCTTTTTCGCTTTGTAAAATAAGGGGGGGGGGGGGCGCACCGGGCGCAACTGCTGGTAATTACTCGGCAGCAACATCGGGAGAATGCCATGACGATTAAATGCGAGCGAGCGAAGCGAGCGAGCTTGAAAATTTTGACATTGTACAGTCCCAAAACGGCAGTTTGTAGCTATATTTTTTCGCGTAGGAAATGAAGGGGGTGGGGCGCACCGGACGCAACTGCTGGCAATTACTGGCAGCAACATCAGGGGAATGACATATCGATTAAATGCGAGCAGGGAGGTGTTTCTCTTCCCACCTCCCTGATTCGAGCGAGCTTGAAAATTTTGACATCTAGCTACAGTCCCCAAACTGCCGTTTGTAGCTATATTTTTTCGCTTTGAAAAATAAGGGGGGCACACCGGGCGCAACTGCTGGCAATTACCCGGCAGCAACATCAGGAGAATGGCATGACGATTCAATGCGAGCGAGCGAAGCGAGCGAGCGTGAAATTTTGACATTTTACAGTCCAAAAACTGCCATTTGTAGCTGTACTTTTTTCGCTTTGGGAATTAAGGGATGGGGGCGCACCGGGCGCAACTGCTGGTAATTACTGGCAGCAACAAATATCTCGTAAACACATTTATGATGTAATCTGGGGAAATTTCAATCCCAGAAGTGTATAACACTTTTCGTACTATTCTGGCAAACTGTTGATGATATGTCTTGCCTTTTCTGTGGGATTGTTTAATTAGGGATTAAAGAATCCATTTTTCTGTTCGTGAGATGAATGTTGTATATCAGTAAAATTGGCTGCGAATAAACTTGTCTTATTAATCTATTGATTTATGTTTGTTAACAGGTGAACTTTCTAGTGCTTTTTGCACATCTCCCATGAAAACAACAAGAAATCTGGTTAATAGGTCTGAACCATTAATCTAAAGCAATGTTCATTAGACTAAAGGAGGTACTTGCATATGGCAAAATATGGGAATCGACACGCGTTCCTTTTGTTTTTTCTGGAGGCAAACGAATTATACTAACTGAGCAAAATCACTGCCAATATGGAGAGGGTAAATGTGTTGCAATTCCTACGACTGAAACTCGTACAAGGCTGTTCACGAACTCGTTTGTTATCTAAAATTTTAGATCTTTGCATTACAGTATATAGCCTATAAGCTAGCTAGGTGGGGATGCAGCTGGTCTGATGCGACGAGACTACGAACAGTGGATGCGCGCGAATACGCCGCCTATAGGGCTTTTTACACTTGTAAATTTTTGCTTAGCCCCGGACTATCGGTGGGGCTAAGGGGGGGGCCTTAGCCCCACCGATAGTACGGGACTATCCTTAGCCCACTTTCTGTTTACACTCGTTTTTGCCAAAGTGGGCTAGCCCCACCGATAGTACGGTACTATCTGGCCCTGCAAAATAGCAGGGGTTAGCACCGCAATTGCGGTGCTAGCACCGCAATTGCGGTGCCAAGCAAGTGAGTGTAAACAGAACGAAAAAATAATCCTGGGCTAAGCGACGGAGACGAAGTGCGACCCTCACTGACCAATCAGAAACGAGGTAATCAAGTGCTGCCGGTGCGTGCGTGTACGTGTACAGTACACAGCGTAATTATGAATATTCATGTGGTTTGGAAAGTCCGGGGCTAAGAAAGACGAGTGTAAAAAGGTCAGTTTTCTCCTTAGCCCCGGACAAGAGATAGTACGGGACTAATTGGCGAGTGTAAAAAGCTGAAAAAATTGGTACGGGACTAACGATAGTCCTGGGTCAGAGAAAGTCCGGGGTTAAGAAACACAAGTGTAAAAAGCCCTTAAGATCCAGTTGTTTGTCGTTGTTTTCTTTTTTTTTTTTAATCGGTGGCAGTCTTCTTACACGGAAAAAAAAAAAAAAAAAACTGCGATCGTGGCGCCTAGCGGACGCGGTAGATACGTCCACTGTTTGTAGTCTCGCCCCATCAGGTGTATCGCTTGGCAAAGACAATTATCTCGCTGCATCATACGTTTCAGCAAATTACAAAGACAATAACTGCATTCTCCGCCTAGATTATAGGCTATGCAATAATCCATCATGCTGAAATCAACATCACCACATTTCTTTTTGTTTGTTTGTTTTTTTGTTCCTACATCTTTTTCTTGGGAGAATTTCAGGGGGGGATATTTGTACAGGCCATCCCCCCCTCCTTCAAAAGTGTGTGTGTGGGGGGGGGGGGGGATATATCCCCCCATCCCCCCCCCCGGGATTTACGCCCATGATGTGAACGCGAAGACACTATCTTGAACTCATCACAAGCTATACACATATCATTAATGGAATTTTAAAGTTGCATAGGCCTTTTTGATTCTGATATCTGTCACAAACTGACTTGGAACTGGAATGAGATGATGCTGTAATCTGATTTCAAATCTTGTGTTCCTTCTCAAGTAATCCTCTCAATATATATATATATATATGTGTGTTTGTGTGTGTGTGCGTGTGTGCATGTGTGTATATATATATATATATATATATATATATATATATTGAAAGGATACTTGAGAAGGAACACAAGATTTGAAAGCAGATTACAGCATCATCTCATTCCAGTTCCAAGTCAGTTTGTGACATAATATCAGAATCAAAAAGGCCTATGCAACTTTAAAATTCAAGTATTGGTTTTGTTATGAGACTTGTCCCTTTCTGTTCATTTGATTCTTACTCTTGAGGGGACTTTATTATGAAGTGTAAGGGCATCACTACACTTCCATGGACAAACCAAGGAGCGATATATACATATAGAGAGAGAGAGAGATAGAGAGGGAGAGAGAGAGAGACAGACAGACAGACAGATAGATAAATAGATAGATAGATGGGGGGGGGGGGGAGAGAGTTTAGTGGTTTGTTTTTCCAATCAAAAGTTTGAATCAATTTTCACACAAAATACATCGCAAAACTCTCAATAGTTTGCATGCTTTATTCCACTGGATCGTGTCAATAACTTGTATTTACAAACTTTATTTTTACCCTCTTCAAACATGATACAAATAAAAATACACCAAAAAAGATAAAGAGACAGCACAAAAATTAATGTGAGCTATTGCCATCAGGTTTTACCGTCAGACACAAAACGCACATGCAAAGGTGTTAATTTTCACATCATCAGTCGAGTGTTTGACGAACTTCCATACACTCTGTTTTATGATGTCTTCACATATAATATCAATGTGAAAATATCACTTGAATTCCACAGAAATTTACTTCCCAGTTACATAATTTGACAAATCAAAGAGCAAACTTATTTGTTTTAGTTGTTTTGGGCTAATGGTTTTTGTACTGTGAAGTGAATCATGGCACAAAATGCAATGTATGCGGTACCACTCCTCTCCCAAATGGGGAGGGGGCAGAGAGAAAAACAGGAGAAAAGATCTGCCTGATGCTACATGGCTAATATGCTTTGAATGAAGGCAACAAAGAGAATGGCAACAATTTTGAAACAATGGCAACGTTAGGACCAACTGAATGCTGGTAACACTCTTCACTGCCATCTTAATATCGCTAATGCCTCAAAATAGGAGTTATGTTATGATATTATCACGACTTCTCTTACATCATGCTTAATATTTGCATTGTTAGTTTTCTTGAATCTCATGAGAGGTTTGACTTTCTTTGGTTTGGTTGGTTATGCAATAACTTGACCCTCTGATACATTCTGTCTTCAATCATTGGGAGTAGAATCTATATTCACCATAGATATAAGATATATGTAACGTCTCTCACACACAGTATCATGATCATATCACCATGATGATGTAATCACGCCCTCTCTTGGATGAAGATGATTTTCTGACATTACACCACTCATTGTTCCATATATTCCTTAAAAATTGCTCAGATTCCATTGATCATATGCTTTTTCTTTATTTTCACCCAAGACAACTTTATTCCTCATGAATACTCTTCTTCAAAGTATGCGCAGTCTACCAGATTCTTCCTCAATACAGAGGGGGTATTAAATATCAAACAAAAACCACTGTGATACAATGTATCCTTCTGATTTGAAACCAGCTGTTCAGAACCAGATATCACAAACCATTTATGCAATTTACATAAAACTTGAGATCAAATGCAAGCATCAAAGGTAACTTAAAATCAATTCTGAGAAAAATTTGAAGAGAGCAGTCTGCACTTGGAAAAGGAGCCAATCATCTGAGCAACACATTTGTGTTTGCTTGGCAATTTGTGCTGCAGGGGGTCAACCTTATAAAGAGCACTGCAGTACTCTGAGGGGTGAAAAACACATTTTTGGTGGAAAAACAGCAGTTTTACCCTTACTGCAATAGACGTATGCAGAAATACAATTTGGGAAAAACAGGGTTTTTTTTTCACAAAACCTGCAGTGTTTTTGGCCAAAAAAGAATAGTGCAAAATACTGCAGAAAAGTAACAGTTGGCATCTCTAGTGCTGTGATTTTCTAGAACTTTACATTCAATTTCTTAAATTTTGTCTACTGGTAAATGCAAAGCTTCTGGCAATGGGTTCCGAACAGGTCTATAAAAGCTATACATGTAGGTCTACAGGATTATAAAGGCAGCCTGTTATGTTTATAGACTACACCTGCCATGTGAACACATGGTCCATGGAAATGTGAGCCTCCTTAAACCCTGCCTGGCAGCTCAAGGTCTACAATACTTTTATCAGCTTCCTTCTGCACACTACCCTACTATGGTATGCAGTCAGCGACAAACACAGGCAGGAAACCTACTGTGTTTCCTTACACTGTTACTGGTCTTCCCTAATTTCTTATGGGCCAATTAAGTGCAGCAATGCATTTATAGCACCACATACATGAGGTCTGCTGCTGTTGGTAAACTAAGATGGGGGAAGCAAAAATTACTTTATCAAGAGATCTAGTAAGTCAGATTCCAGTGTTCCCATACACTCTATCCTAATCTACCATCATAGAATCTACATTTAGGCCTTTCAATGGATAAGAAAGATACAGTCCAGTAGACAATATAATATTATGGATAATACTTCTTGTTGGTCTTCATGGTTCTATTGTAACATTTAATCTTGTACTATAATCCATCCAAGCTTTTAAAAGCTTAGAGGGGAACATAATCATTACGTAAGAGATTCAAAGAAGAGTGCCCTTCCTGCAAAATATTGCGGAATTACTTCCTTATCATTTCATTAAGATAATGTCCTTACATTACAGTCTCAAACCCTTTTCCAGTGACCACAGAGTTGAAGGCTTAAGCAAGGATGCTTACATTCCAAAGATTGCTTTCCTTGAGGCAATTAAGATTAGCGTTTACAGCAATACATTGTATCAGACTCCTTTTATGGTCGGTCTGCCACGGTGACAGAATGCACAGAATGGCTCATTTATCAAATCAGGGAGGTGTGTCACACGTCCCTAATTCAATACAATCTTGATACTGGTATACTAAAACATTAGAACAACTGAGTACAGTGTAATTTGTCGCTGGGGCAACAAAACCTCATATCTGAAATTTGGGTGAAAATGACTTTTTTTCGATTAATGGTAAGATAATCAGTTTAGTGATGTCCTGTCCAAATCCTACCTGTCTTACCCCAAAAATGAAGCAACCATGGCATGTCAAAGGAAAGGCTCTCCCATTTGATACAGTGTTTTGGCTGCCATGCTTTTTGCTCTCCTGAATGTTTGACATTTTGTAGATATGAGGTCTTGTCGCCCCAGCAACGGTATGTGACAATACATAACACCCTAAGATGGAATGGCAATGGCCTCTCTACAAAGTGTGTGTAAATAAGAGCATGGCATGTTGAGGGTAAAACAACAGTGTCAGCCATCGTCCCTATTGATATCTTACATTTCAGTCAAGAATACAACACAGTTTGCAGTTGTCAAGAATGTCAATCCACATATCTCGCCATGTAATCAGTTTGTCCAAAGGGAATCTTATGATTATTACACAGCACATGTTCATTACACACGAGTGGTGTCAGCAACCTGATTCGTCACTTCCTCAACTCAAGTCTATTTCCATGTGTTTAGAAGTAATAGTTCCCAGAAGTCACAAAGTCTAGTGATGATCAAATATAACCCATAACTCACTAATATATCACAGTTCCTGACATGCTGCACATCTCAGTAGCATGATCAATCATCAATTCTTCTGTTATTACGGTAAGGTGACAGCATTTTGGGGCTGATTTTTCACCACTCTTCATGCAGCTATGTTAGCAGACAGGGCATCTCTGAACAGTGGCTAATTACATCTCATATCATGTGTAACAGCTTTGCTTCTTGCTTTGCTCTTACTTAGACACATAAATTGTTTCACAAAGTAGCATCATATCACAGGCTGTGTTTCAAAGTTGGTGTCCTCTTACCAAGTAGTGGTCTTATTCAAATCTCCAGTCAGCCTACTGTGTGTAACTAAACTTTTTCAATCAAGCTCTTACCTGAAATCCAGGAATACGATTTGTCATTTACCTATATTTCTGTTTTAAAAATGTCTTTAAAAACAAACAAACAAACCAACAAACAACAACTTCCAAAAATGATGAAATATTCTGAATATCTAGCCAGTTAAGCATAAAATATTATTCACTCAGTGACGCAATACACTGCAAAACCTGCCAATTGTTTGAAATTGCTTATTAGTATAGAAAATAAATCTCTAGGATATACTCAAAATTATGTGCAATATACTGTACAAAGCAAAAATGTCAAATTTACACAGAAATTGGTCTGAAGCAAAAACATTGAACACATCAGGAAGAAAATGAATATAGATCTGCTTATCCCACGAAAAAGGGCGTATGTTACCATGGTGATATGACAGAGTCTACCATCCATAGCAGACAATGTCTTCATTGCCTGCTTGTTAGACCAAGGAAGCTGGCAAGCTTGCCTAGTACCTCACTGGTTAGACTAAAGGTGAGTGTCTTAATCAGACTGATCAATCCTGTAACTTTTATAGCAGACAACAATGAGGTACCCTGTAAGAATCTGACTGTTATGCAACCTGCAAACACATACATTAAGGCAATTAAGTAAGTAACAAGTGAGAGCACTAGCCTGTCAACTCTACTGAACACTTGCCATCTTGCTCAATCCAGCAGTCAGGAACGACAACAACAAATCTTACATTACATTTCTGCTCGACTTTATAATGTTGTGTGACAATGGTATATTGGCTATGACACACTTCACCGACCGACATGGGATACAGTCCCATCATTAACAGCATTTTTATCTTAATGTTTAAATTCAAATCTGTTCCAGGAAAATGACTTATTAAAACATTTAACACATTCTCTGCAAAGTGTAAGTAGGACAGGTGGGCATCCTGGGGGCACTGTGTGCATAAGATAGAGTGCTTGTATGTACATAGGTGCAAGTGATTTAGCTCCTTGTCATATGAAACCTGAACACCTCAAACTGTTTTACCACTTTCTTATATATTTTTTTTAATCATCCTTTCACTCATTTCCATCTGCATACATGTAAACAAGGAAGCAACTGGGAATGGACTTTTTCTATCTTAATGCCTCACTGTTTTTCAAACAATGTGAGTTTTTCATCTAGCCTCAAAAAATGAAAAAAATAAAAATAGTAATGATAATAGTAATCTCACAATAATTCACACAGAAACCTTAAAGTCCCCCACAAGTTGGTTACACATCTGGGCAGAGAAGAAGCAAAGAAGAAAAGACATTCATCACATGCCATGTCCCTTCACAGGTCACTCTCCTTCAATGGACAGATGGATCCAGTAGCAAATCGATCAGTCAACTTTAAAGGGATGGTAAAGTTTCGCTTGAGATGGGGCTGCTGTTTGCATCGTTTTTTGATGATGATATTTTTGAGAAAATGAGAAACCTCTCATGAAATATAAGAGTATGAAATTCTAGAAGGAATTCAAAGTTTATTTGATGAAGACTGGATTTGAAATGACTGTGATATCCGAAACAAAGCAATCCCAGTAAAAGGTGGGACCCATTTTTTATGAGGACCACTTTGTTTTACTTTGGTTTTGGATATCACAGTCATTTCAAACCTGATTTTCATAAAATAAACTTTGAATTCCTCTCAGAATTGTAAGCTCTTCAACATTTCAAGAAGTGGTTTCTAAGTATCTCACAAAAAGTAAAAAGCTGAATCCTCACTTCAACCAATTCCTTTATGTGGTCTGTCAATCTGGGAACAGCCCTTGGTATCACCAACATTGCTCAAGACAATCAAGGTTAACATAATCTCATACTATGAAGTAAGAAAGGAAGGCACTCTTCCAATTTTGTTAACTGGATCATATTCTTTTACTGTCCTTGCATTTGTTGGACCACATGCCCCAAGATTTTGGTCATATACTAAAATACTGTGAAACATTATGTTTATGCTATAACTTGAAGTTCTATCATGTTATTCTCTCTAAGAGAGCTGCATGTAACTTTACAAATGACAATTGAAGAAATCTTTTCTTTGTATTTTTTTTTCTGTTAGCATTCAATAGAGATATAGCACAAACAATTGCAACCATAATTCCATATCCAAAAATGCCATTTGATCATCATGTCTTGAATGTCATATGCCAATCTGTAGGCTCTTCGATTCAAATGATGCAGAATACAAGAACACACCAGTCCAACATGAACCAGATGTATGTTTCATTTCCATGAAATCCATTTGAAACAAACATCTCTTCATCGATAGAAAAATTTTCCTTTGACTGTCTTTGAGCTCTGTCATCACAGCTTGCAGTTCACTTGTCCAAGTCTCAGCTGTGATGTGTGTTACATTGTTCATTCACAGGGGCACCAAGAACTCACAGTGTACTCAATACTTGTTGATGCCAAACAGCCTGAATCCATGGAACATCGGCAGCTTTGGGACAAGGGCCAGGAGAAGGGCCGCTGAGTTCACCAAAAAGTGGTTGAAGCCGTACTTTGTGTAGAAACTTGCCAGGAAAAATCTGTAGACAGAAGAAAAAATGTGAATAATAGTGTAACAGTTGCATAGAGAATCAACGATGTTATTTCTATCCTACAATAACCATTGTCATCGGGATGAATGCTACACAGATTCACACTGAGAAACAATATAACAAAAGAGAGGTTACATAATATGGTTACATAGGATGGTTTTATTTTAACAAATGCTGTTCAGTCTGAGGTTATGGACAGTGGACCATCACATGGTAAGATCTGTCAATCATGATTGTGATTTGGGGATATAAATTGGAAATTTAGTTTAGTTACTCCTTATGACATATTTTTGGGGAGGGGAATTATATGTCAGATGAAAGCTATTGTCATTGCAGGCAGATAAGATGAGAAAGTAACTAAGAAGCAGAGGAGTTTTTTTGTACTACACCAGCCTATGATGGTCGTAGTACAATATGGATATAGCACTGTCATGACACAAGACACTAAGCTTATGAATATGCTTGGCCAAGTATCCAAACAGGAAACGAGGGATTATAATCTAGTGACTATTGCAAGCAATTCAGACACTATGTGAACCTGTTGGTGAGGAGATTATAAAGATTAGAAAGGTTACACAGATTCTCTTCTACCTAAAGGGACTGCTTTCATGGCTCACTCAGCCTGCTGTTGAATATATCATATATTTAGGAAGGCTAATTTTTGGTGAGTCAGGACTTCCAGAGTTTTGTGAGTGGTTGAATTTGTTATTGTGGAGTACATTAACAGACTGAAAAATGTGCAGGTGCATGTAGCATTCATGTCAGGATCAGAGTTAATATTTCTGCACGTAGTTACATTTGCAAATAGCACTGGACTCCAACATTCATGAAAATAAAAGCACATTTTGGATAAACCAGTTCTGCACCATATGTTTCACCTATGATGGAAAGAATGAAATACCGGCCTCTTTCAAATCAAAGTTAAGTGCAGTTCATTTCACTTTGATTCTTGATACCTCAACTGGGAGGAGTGACCAGGCAAGTAAAGATCAGCCACAACAAATCGATGGACCAAAACAGGCTGGCACCAACACAGGTTTGAAGAGGAATCTTCACCATTGGTGCCAGCTGCATGGGCACAGAAGGCCTGGATTGTTCCTATCTTTCCACAACAGGTTGTACACTACAACTGATCAGGTTCAGACTTTAGACAGTAATCTTAAGATTTGCAGGGAGAAGAGGAAAACTCGGCATCCAGACAACTGCCAGTTGTGGTAGAAAGGGAAAAGGAAGGAGAGCAATGGGGCACTATCCACCATCAGCAAGGAAGACACAAACATTGGATACAATGTTTGTGTCTTCTATAAACTCTACATCTTAATATCTACAAGCAGTTCTTGAAGTTTAAGATTCAAAATTGGGCTAAAATTGGGCTGTACAAGCTAATACTTTTACACAGGCCCCATCATATTTTTCGCATCATGACCTCAGTTCAATTCGTATGTATACAGACCTTGTGCTTACACCAAAACAAACTTTTGTACATTCCGATGAAGTCTCATCCAGTTTATGTTTTGCATAATTTTCGTATCACTTTATTGTGATACATATGAGAAATATGAAAATATATTGAAATGAAATGAAATGAAATGAAAAGTGAGCTAATAATTTGTGTGTTTAGCAACCAGATCACATGGTAGTAATTTCTTATTCCATTCTAAATCTCCTTTCACCATGCCATATTGGACAGAAGATGTTGCTGGCTGGTAACTTACAAGACGACAGGAACAAGAGTGAGGAATTTCCTGGTGGCAGTGAACTGTTCCCCGTTGTCAATCTGCTCCCACTGAGTGTGATAACGTTCACTACCCTGGCTGTCAGCCCAGATGGAGCCCTTCACATGGTGGAAGAAGAAGTAAGTTACCTAGAAACAGACAAGGGGAGAGAATGGAACCTTTTATTGTGCATTCATAAAATCACTGCTTCTTTTGTTCACATATGATGCAGAATATGAAATGAATAATCTCTCCTTCATTTGAAGGTGCCATTCATTCTTTGTTCATACAGAGAAAGTAACATCTTACATGGACACATATGTAAGGACACCTGTCAGAAAGGGGCTCCCTGTTCTTCCATCAGTCACGGACCATCACAGCTGGGAGTAAAGCCTGCACTGTATCCAGCTTAAGTCACAGAGTCCCTTCTAAATATTATATATCTTGATAAATCTGTGTTATCTGTTGTAGGAAAGATGGCAACCCTAATATGATCAACACAGCTGGGGGAAGAGGTCTTTAGCATGAATTAGCTTGATTAAGCTTCAAATAACAAAATGATATTAAGTACCTTTACAAAGAATTCAAGGTAATGAAAAAACTTGTTCAATTTTACACTCTTTTTCAAAGTCTAAACTGACTAAAGAAAATTACAGCAGACAGGCATTTTTGATACTCAAGGACACAACTAGAATGTTTCAATTTCCTTCAGCCGTGTCTAAACTTGTATACCGGTAGAACTATAGTTTGACAGACAATCTTCTTTGGCCAAATGGTGTTCATATAAAAATCTGCTTAACCCATTGAGGATGAGCCCTTGGTATACTCGGGCAAGCGTCTGTGGGAAATGCATGTTGTAGCAAAATCAAACCGTCCTCAATGGGTTAATGTTGGAAAGCGTGCACCAGAAGGCCCCCAGCCTGATGATACACTAACCATCCCTGGCAAACACTGTGTTTAGCCAGTTCTAGCAGGCTGACCCAAGTATGTATGCTGATGATTTTTAATCATGACTACGACTAAAACTGTCAGTGAATAATCAATGTTTATGTACGTCCATGAAGGGGAATTAATTTGTCAATCAGTTGCAATCTAGCTGAAGCGTGCACAGCATGTCTGTGTAATGTCATGTATTTCAGACATCTACTGCACTGTATGGTAAGCAGGAGAAGTGCTCCTACCACTGACTCTGCGTGGTATGAACACCCTCCCAACTCTCAAAGGATTGCACTCAGGATGAGGGTGATACATCGAGAGGCAAAGACTCACCACACTGTGCAAGGTGGTGATACATCGAGAGGCAAAGACTCACCACACTGTGCAAGGTGTTTGTCAGAGTCCAGACAGTGCTAACACTGAAGAAGGGCAGACTGAGAAGCAACAGGTGCATACAGTAGACTCCAGTGATGTAGGAGAACCACACCCCACGGCTCTGCAGCCAGGAATGGTAGGTGCTGGGCTTGTCTGCGGCATCACCATTGGTGAAACTTGCACTGCTACTCGACTTCTCCAGCTTCATGACTGTTGGCTGTCTGTGATGAGACCTCTAACTCCACTTTGTAAACTGATGTAACAGACTCCCTCCTTTCTTCAAGATTCCTTCTTGCACTGTTTACACAAAAGAAAACAGATACATATCATTAGTACATAATCAGTATCATAAAGACCTTATTGCAGTAATGAAATTTTACAATTTATCTTTTACAATCAAAATATGCTTTGTTCTACCCTTATAATCAAAATGAAAGGTAAACAAAGCAACTCTAAACAACAACAGCATGAGTTTTCCTTGCTAAAGTAGTCTCTACCAATGTCAAAGAATAGTTTCAGCTTGAATCATACACATATTGCTCTAGCAATGATGTATTTGGAAGTAAAGTCGTCTGCTAATACATGGCTGCTTGAAATGAGAAATAAAAGTTTAATGAACTCAGTGCTATATGCTGGGGAATCCTGCTGGTAAGAAACCAGACTATAACAAGAACCTTGTTCTTGTTACAGTGCAGAGTTATAAATTAGAGATCTCCCAAGTAATGTGAACAAGTGTATCAAACAGAGTCAATTGTTGATGTTATGTATGTGTGCCATTTGTTTGCTTGTCTGCACTATAGTAGCACACAGACATTCATATCTGAGCAAACCTCAAAGGGAATAACAAATAATCTGCCGTTAGTTTCTGACTGCCCAAATCTGGTGCGAAGTTTGCTTGGCTGGAGCCAGAGCACTGTATGCACATCTCGATCATATATTATTGCACTTGGCTCATAATTTCCATAACGCAGCACACATATAGCCAAAGAATGATGCTCAGCTGAAGTGTTGAACATTGCTGATGAGCGTACAGTTAATCAACGCACATATTCACTTGACAGGCAATTCTATTCTAGCAGGATTGTTTTTTAATGTACCACATTGGGCAGTGAACAAAGATCAATTCAATCAAAGAAACATAATACATATTGTATCCATCTGATGACCAACCAACTCCCTTTGATGTCCCTGTGAACTGGATTTGGGTCTTTCATTTTACCACATTATGACTGCTAGTCCTTGTAAAAGTACTAAAAAAGAGACCAGGTAAAGAGTGTAAGGTGCCTTCATGAATTTTGTACATGTTATTGACACTTTTACCAATGATATTGGGTACAATGTATCAAGATTTGAACACAATTCAGGAATAAAAACACAAACTCTTCTGGGCAATTCCACGGTAACTGACGTTACGCGTAAGGATTTTCATGAAATTGTTTATGTTGTAGTTTTGTGAATGAAAGCACCCGGGGCTTGTAATTAGCACCGATGGAGTTCATGAGAATGAAGAAATAGGTGGAAAGTTTTTCTCTCAAACTGCATTCCTTATCACATAGCAAGTGAAAATGTGTCGGTAACTGACGTTACGGAAAAAGGACATGGGAAATTATGGTGTAGATTTAAATGGAAATATCTCATGTCCCTGACTTCTAAACTCTATGTGTTTTATATGGCAATATACCTAAGTTCTTAGGAACAGTTGTGCAAAATAATGTGCACTTTCGATATTTCCTTTTAGCACCATGCCAATTTCAGTGAAGGCATGACGGTAACTGACGTTACGTAACTGACGTTACGCTTACATTTGCCATAGGGTTTACACATGGAAAATCATGATTAGGAATAGTTTTGTGACATTTTATAATTCTGACCTTTCAGAGTGATTTGTTTGATAAGGAATCATACCTTGGTTCATCAATTACAAATACCCAAATGAAATGAAACATTAGTCTATTTTCTTTGTGTTTAATGAAAACTTAAAGGGAAACATGTCAGTAACTGACGTTACGTAACTGACGTTACACATACTTTTGCAATGGGGTTTACAAAGAACTAATTTATTTTACAGGTTATACTGCTGCAGTATACCAGTAACAATCCCAGGCATTTACTTAGCAACAAATTAAAACAAAATCTAAAGACACAAACGGGATGGGGTCCTTAGGGGGCAAGCTCCCCCCCCCCATGCCATAGCACAGTTGAGCAAAAATAATGTAAATGCACCAGAGGATATTTCTTGACATTTGTCTTAAGATTGAATGCTTATTCAACAGTTATGATTACACAGAGCCATTTAGATTCAGCAGTTCCAAGTATGAATATTGACATACATAAGGGGGTTTTTTGTTGTTGTTGTTTTGTTTTTTTTAATGAACAGGAAAGTTTCTATCTAGAGTACTCCACCCATAATGCCCTGCAGTACTACACAAAACACAGATATTTTTGTGTGTGAAAAAAAATATATATCTTTCAGGTCATGGGGAAAAACACATACAAATAAACATATTCATAGAGCCTATATATGTATGAAATCTACTGTGATATATTCTTTCTTCTTTTCTTTATTTTACTCCTTCTCCCTCAAGGCATTGTTAGGGCCACAAATAAAAAAAAAAATGATCTCCATTATCAATAATGATTTAAATGAATAGTGTTACACTTTTAATATTTTTTCTGTGAAGAAGAATCATGCTATTTTGGTCAAAAGGGCATTATTAGGTGATCCGAGTATCCTCTCGGATCACCTTCTGTATCTGTACGGATTCTTTGTTCTTCTTCTTCTTCTTCTTTCTTTATTTCTGGACAAAAGTTGTGTATCTACGTACTCAGAAAGTACTCAGAGTATCAACTTCAAACTCATACCATATATGTATCATGTCCCAAAGACGACAAATTTTATAAAATCATAGTGATCAGTCGACCGTGACGTCACTATGACGTCATTATATGAAAACACATTTTCACTCCTATCTCATTAATGGAATGGAATTTTTCAATGAAATTTACGTCACATATAGTTCAAGTCAAGCGCATTCTACTCATATAATCAAAATTCATATTTTCTCTTAAAACGTGCGCGTACGCGCGTTGAAATATTTGTATGCTCAAATCGAGCTCAAATTTTTTTTTGCACACGTTTCAGACCAATCGGAGCATTTTTTGAAAAATTGAAAAAATTGGACGGACGCGTACGCGCGCGCACATATACGTACGCACAGCTCTTATGCAATAGAAATTTCCCATTTTTTTACACTTATCGGATGCCTGAAATGTCAAGGAATATTTCTACCAAGTTTCAAGTCAATCCGATTCAATATGACGTCACACGGGCCCGTCAAAGTTGAAATTCCGCGCGCGCGTTAATGGCGATATACAGTGCAACAATGCCAAAAAACCGCCAATTTTGAATCCGATTTTACTCGTCAAGATGGACGGTGACCCCCCATTTTTTTTACATAATCTGAAAGCTGATGAGCTGTACATGTCATTTCATGGGTTGGCGATGCTGGAAAAATGATGAAAAGATATCAAATTTCTTAATAAACTAAAAAAGGTAAATTTTCAAAATGACGTCATCGAATTTTAAGTTCACTCAAGCATATCTCACTTATTCTTTTGTTGATTTTCATCCAAATTTCAATATGTTGTAGCTTATTAAATGGTCTTTCAGTCATATAATAACAACATTTTGATTGGGTGACGGCATCACCTCTTAAAAAGGGATTAAAAGTAACATTGTCAAATTTGACCAGTTTACGTGTTATCTCTATGGGAGTGCAGTTTTTCTGGAAATGAAAACTGACATGACTATCTTTATTTTGCACTAGCTCACTTATGCTTCGGTGAATTTCTCCCAGATTTTAGTATGTTGTAGCTGAGACCGTGGGCTATCGTAAGTGTGCCCTTTGTTTTTTCATACGGAGTCGGCATCACGTCCAAAAACTTGGTTGAAATTAAAGCTTATCTTCAATGTATTGAAATATGTCTTTGTTTCTGCAACTTTCTTTGCAATAACTCAAGAAAAACATACCCTATCACCACCATATTTTGCACATATTTAGTTCATGTCACGTACATTATTTCACAAATTAACAACTACTTGATCAGACACCATCTTGGCTATGTAAATTAGGGTCAAAGGTCATAAATGTTTTATCCTGTATCTTACTGAATACATGTCCTATGTTTACCATATTTTGCACACGTAAAGACCATGTTACAAGGATCATTTCACAAAATAACAACTTTTTGCTCAGATGCCATCTTGTCTGTGCAAAGTGGGGTCAAAGGTCATATGTACTTCTTCCTGTATCTTCGTTATGACGTGTTATCTCTATGGGAGGGAATTTTTCTAGATGTGAAAATTGACATGATTGTCTTTATCGACGACTAGTTCACTTACCCTTCGGTGAATTTCTTCCAGATTTTAGTATGTTGTAGCCAATTTAATACTCTTTAAGTTTTGTTCATCAAAGATTTAATCGGATGATGTCTTCACCTCGTGAAAATGGATATAATGTAACCTTGTCAAATTTAACCAGTTTACGTGTTATCTCTATGGGAGGGAATTTTTCTGGAAACAAAAATTGACATGACGGTCTTTATCGAGCACTAGCTCACTTACTCTTCGGTGAATTTCTCCCAGATTTTAATATGTTGTAGCTGAGACTTTGTGCTATCAGTGATGTGCCTTTTGTTTTTTCATACGATGTCTGGATCATGCTAAAAAAACTTGGTTGAAATTAAAGCTTATCTTCGATGTATTGAGATATTTCTTTCTTTCTGCAGCTTTCTTTGCAATAACTCAAGAAAAACAGCCTCTATCATCCACATATTTTGCACATGTTTAGTTCATGTCACGTACATTATTTCATAAAATAACAACTACTTGATCGGACACCATCTTGGGTATGTAAATTAGGGTCAAAGGTCATAAATGTTTCATCATATATCTTGGTGAATACTTGTCCTATCTTTCCCATATTTTGCACACGCAAAGACCATGTTACAAGAATCATTTCACAAAATAACTACTTTTTGCTCAGATGCCATCTTTGGTGTGCAAAATGGGGTCAAAGGTCAAATATACTTCATTCTGTATCTTCGTTAGTGCATACGGAGTTCGGTACCAAAGATGGCAGGTCTGACTCCCTTTTCAAAATGAGAATCCAAACATCACACGACCAATGTCCCTAATCTCAGGTGAAAACTCGAATCATTGATTTTAAAAAAAATCGGATCACCTAATTTGTCAGTCTTGACAAATTCCGAGTCTAGTTTGTTTATTCCTTGCTTGAAGGAATGTAATTGTTTTTCTTTTCCTTTTCACTGGTATATCAAGGCTTGCAAATACATCCCAGATATCAAGAAATAGAACTTTGCAACGAAAGAATTCTAAGATCAATATAAACGAATCTTCCTGTTCATAATTATCATGTATTACAAAAATGTCCCTGCATGAATGAAATAAAGTAATCAACAAATATGAACAGTTTTTTTTATTTTACCCTAGAATCACCTCTCACTTTGAGCAACATCAGTGTTAGTTTCAAACAGTAATGACAGTACATGCCTTATGTCAGGCCTGCTTATGTACCATTTCAAGATGTGCCATATTAACTAAACCACACATTTAAGTGCAAGCGAAGAAATATATCTGTTCCTGCATTTGCCTTTAGGTAGAAACTTCACTAAGCTTCAAGAAAAAAAGAAAAATGCTAGCAAAAGTAGTCATTAGTAAAGATTATAAAACTGTTGGTATACAGCTGTACACAAGCTATTTAATAGAAAAAGGTGGTTACCATGCAATCACATCATTGATTAGGCCTACAAATTTGGTAGCTTTATCATCCCGTAGGACCGTGAATGTACTGTATAGTAATTTGAGTGCATTATATATTGCATGTGGTAAACCTAAACTTCCAGATGATTTAACCTTAAACTTGTGTTGAACAGAAAATCAAAAGCTCAACCCCCACAAAAAAAAGATAAATAAATAAGATAAAATGAACAAAAAAAAAATGTATCCATGGACATACAGT
Source organism: Diadema setosum (assembly GCF_964275005.1). Taxonomy (NCBI): domain Eukaryota; kingdom Metazoa; phylum Echinodermata; class Echinoidea; order Diadematoida; family Diadematidae; genus Diadema; species Diadema setosum. The sequence continues at coordinate 669,978 of NC_092704.1, forward strand.
GTACCATGGTGATGACATCATTCCCTATCAAAGTTCCCAGATGTATTGAAATGGCCTAAAGTAAAAACATTTGCCTAAGTTATAATTACTGACATGGTAACTGACGTTACATACTGGTATATGACGTTTCGGTAACTGACGTTACACATTTTGATGTGTTCATTTGACTCTCCAGTATGCCAAGTATCCTTATTTTCTGGTATTGAAAGGAAGGCATATGAGCATACATTAGAAATCCTAAGTTACATCATACAGCTCACTTTCTTTGATGAATAAAGTTAAAAATTCCTTGTTTTTGGTAACTGACGTTACATCCATCATTGTCAAACTAATTAAAAGTTTTTATAAAATTCTTTAAAGCAACCAGCTTTTTCTTTCTATCATGTGGTAAAAGACTTGTCTGGTAACTGCATACATATAAAAGATTGTTGTTTAGAGTACTAGTAAAGTGGATATACAGAGGGTAAATTATGTGACAATACACTCTTTCTTACCATTGAGTTTTAGGCATATTTTGGCAGCCATTTTGAAAATCAAAATAGCCACTTTTATTGAAAAACATCATGATTCTTAAAACTTCAACTCAAGTATTGTCTGAAAATGTATGGTGTTTGAAACAAATATCATTTTGAATTTTCGGCATCTGTGTCCTACATACCGTGGAATTGCCCTTCTGCAAATCAAAGTCACAAGAATCGCCAAACAGCAATAATCCAAGAAGGCTCTAAGTGCATGCATTATTTTCTGTTATATTCCCTGCAGTTTAAAGTTGTGATAACAGGGGAAAACTTTCTGACCACATAGTGCCCTTCAGAAAAAAAAAAAAAAATTGTCCACTCTCTTTCAAAGTATAGCAAAGTTTGTATTATGATGATTCCATTACATTGACAGGTAAAGACACAAAACCCATAGAAAAGGCCCACTTCTATACTCTGTATACTCTTGTGTTCTCATACCATCTTTGCACCCCATTCACAAAATGAACAATTCCAAATTGTGTACATTCTATATTCAATCAGCAGTAAGCACCAGTACAAGCAGAATGGGGTACAGAAAAATCACAAGTTGATGTCGCAAGTAAACACAGATCTAAGATTTAAGATTTTATAAGTTTAGTCCTTGGCAGTTTCCACATGCAGTGGGTATAGTGATGCCCAGAGGTATGTACATGTAACCTATGTGTTTTGCATGTGAACTGTAAGGCCCCGTCACACTAGAGCCAATGCTCCACAAATTCAAAAATTTGAAGATACCTTCCCATTTGTTCTTAACACTAGAATAGCTGCCCAATGATTTAGAACATTTGAGGATATGTTCAAGTCCATTTCTCATACCAGAATAGTTTGTAAAATGTTTGAAATTTTCTGTATTTACTATTCATAAGAATGATGTGACCCGGCATCACAAAACCAACAAAAAGTCACCAGACATGGATTTTTGCAGTAAGTGCAGATTCTGAAAGAGCAGACTGCTTTAAAATGGTGTATAACTCAATTCAAATGCACTCTCCTAACCTATGTAAATACATTGTATAGTAAAGAAAGCACACACTCTGGAAAAGTATGAACTGAAAAAAAGAGACTCTGAAGTACAGGGTCTATTTAAGCACCTAATCTTTACCAAGCCATGCTTACTGTGGGATGAATGGGACAAAAGAACAGGATGTAACCACCTGAGCAACAACAATAGAGGGATTATCAGATTAAGCTGACATTGAGCATGCTTCATTAACACATTCTGCCCATGATTACAAACTTTCAAAGCAGTAGCAGTATCCTCTCTCAAAGTTATTTGAGTTGAAAGTGAAGAAAGTGTACAGGGTTTTTAAGAAATGAAAAGGAGACTCTACAATTGTAGACACACCTAATCACACTATTCTACCAAAAAAGAAGTGTTTGAGAAAAACTGCAAAGAATACAATTTCCCTTTCATTTTATGATCCCAAACTTTAGTATAATGTAGAAGACTTGCTCTTTCAAAAAATATGAACAATTCAAGATTGCCTATGCTGACCCATTTCACCTATTTTTAGTCCTTACACAAAATTAGTGCGTGCAACTTTTTGTTGGTTTTGTGATGCACGGTCACAATTCCCAACGATACACTGGAGCCTAATTTTTTTATTTTTCATTATGAACATGTCCAAAATCATCGAAATCTCCAGCGCATCTCTGCAGATCGTTACAAATACACAGCTAATGAATGCAAAGCAAAGAACGTCAAACATGTTACAAACTATTCTAGTGTTAGAAAGGAACTTGATCATATCCTTAAATTTTCTAATTCATTGGGCATTGTTTGGCATTCGTTCTACTCTGATGGGGTCTTGAATTACCAGGCATATGGGATGTGGCCTGTGTACACAGTTATGTTTATGTTAACAATGTTTATGTAACAATGTTTATGCTTCATACACACACAGGTCCGAATTCTCAAAGCTGGAATAACTATTCCGCGAAATAGTTATTTTGGGGAATAAGTTATTCCACCTTTGAGAATAGATTCCGGGGAATAAATCGCATCATTTTACGTCACGAGGGCCTGATTTGAATAAGAGGCGTAATAAATCGGTGGAATAAGCGGTGTAATAAAGTTATTCCACCTTTGAGAATTTGGGCCCATAGTGTGTAAGTGGTATGCTGTCCTCTCTAGCAGAATAATGCAAACTGAACAATGAGAATGATACAGGGCTGCCAACCTTGAGTGAGAGTATACACTGCGAGGGAGCGGAGCGACCTCCTGGCTAGCGCCTGGCGACCTGCTGTGCGGCCGTACGTAAGTACGTACTACGTACACAGTCAGTGTATGTAAAGCGATGTAAAGCACACGTCATAGCCATACATGTACTGTAATTTGCCAAAAGTACAAGCTACGCTTATGTGGTATAGGTAGAAACCAATCGTAATCTTTGTGCGCGAACCGAAAACGATTATTATTGGTTAAGCTTTACACCCGCGCGGGAAAATCTCGAAATTTTGGGCTTGGGCATATCGATATTTGGAATATCGGAGAATTTAGAGATATATTTATTTTCGTAGTCATGTACATTCCATTTTGGGGGTTTAGCGTGAGATTTTGTTTATCAGAGTGAGACAGCCAAAATTGGTTGAATTGCGCGAGTGTCATGCTCAATGCGTGAGAGTTGGCAGCCCTGATGATATTTGTCATAATGTGAGCTTGACAGGATGGATTCCACAGTTTACATGTACATGTTTGGACAGTGGGCTCCTATTATAACAAAGTCATCGGGACTGGCAGTTTTCTTTTATTATCTTGAAATTTCGTTAGAGTCGAACCAGTAAACAATAAAAAGAAACAGAGAAGATAATGTTGCGACCGGAATATTTATTTCATTGTCACTGGAATTTCGTTACAACCGTGTTCGTTATAAAGGGAGTGTACTGCATCACCTTTTTTACCAGAGTAAAAAAGGTAAATCTTTTCTTTTATTTTAACCATTTAAACGGAACTTGTGGCGACCAGGATCTCCTTTTCATTGAACTTGTCACAAGTTGAATGCTTTACCATAAGAATTATAACATTTTCAGAAAACCGGGACTGCCAAACTCCTCTCGTTAAAAGTGGTACATTGTACACGTATATGTATCTCCTTGTAAGCAAGCTTAATAAAACACAAAAACACACAAGCTCTGATGAGAAGTGTAATGGGGTAGGACTAATGATTTATCAATCAGTTTTGTAATGTCCAGAATTGTCTACTTTTGGATGTCTCTCATGTACAGTCTACTCCCTTACACACAAACACACAAACTCATAAGCACTCACAATGAAATCACAGACATGAAGACCAACTAACCACGTGTGATATTTTGCTGTTTATTCATTATCTGCTTCATAAACTTTCAACAACAGGAATCACATAGCAATTACCTACAAAGCCTGTACAATGTAATTTGTAACTTGATACATGTTGTGACAAGCAGAGAACAACATGACCTACCAATATAAGAATTGACTTTGGTGCTATAGTTACACTTGAGACACCCACAGCGTACAAGTACAGCATGTATTTGTGCGAATGGAAGAATCAACTAGAGTATCAGGAGCTGAATTTGAACGTAAGGTGTACTTGTACTGCATTCTTTCCTTGGAACTGCTTGACTCTTGCCAGGCCTATTAAAATCAATCAGGTCCTAAATCAGTTCCAATGACACCGTCTCATTCCATCTGGAGATGACTACAAATGTATGCACTCTTCAGAGCATAGCTCTAGGGAACCACACTTGTAGTTGTGATATGATGTGGATAGAAAGGATTGAAATAACACCCTATGTTGACATGAAAAATAAGAGTCGAATGATAACAAGCAGATGTGCCTATCTGCAAGAATTCAGTATAATGTGGCAAAACAGTATTCCTCTCACAGCATAATCAAACAATGATGGTCTATACTGCCACAATGGGTCATAAAGGGCTGAATTCACGAAGGTGGTACAATTAAATGAAACCATGGTTTAAACCATTGACAAAAACCATGGAGCGCCAAGTGTCGCATGGAATATTTCGTTACAAAATCAGTCATTTCGTCGGTGAAATGATTATGTTGTAACGAAATGACAACATTTTATAACTAAATGAACATTTTGTCCATGAAATGATAATTTCGTTAACGAAATGGTCATTTTGTTGACGAAATGAATAATTTCGTATTCCGTGCGACACTTGGCGCTCCATGGTTTTTGTCCATGGTTTAAACCATGGTTTCATTTGTACCACCTTCATGAATTTGGGCCAATGAGTCATGAAAGGCATGCTACACTGTGAACTTACTCGACTTTCACATGTTTGGAGAACATTCAATGACTATGGAGAAGTTACAGTGTAACTGCACTTTCATAGATGACCAACTACAATGTACATGGTGGTAAAGAAAAGGTTGTCAACTTTTAAAAAGACACTTTGACAATCTATTTTAAGCTGCAGTGTATTTCCTTCAAAATCCTTTACATCATTCATAATCATCATATAGGTATGATCATTTGACAGTTTTGCAAATGTTTGTATGTTGCTTACATGTTTATACATAATATTAAAATGTTGCTAATATTCAGTGGCATTTGCTCTCAAGGCATCTCACGTGTACGTGCATCAATTTTCAGGTAAGAGAAAAATCTACACGGTCTGCACACACATTGTTGGTAGAACAGTGCTTAGCACAGAGACTCCCATCCCAAACATCTCTTAGACTGGAGATTCTCCTGCCTGGACCCCCTAGCAAACTGGAGAATTTGATCGCGCAAACATGCACACAATACTACACAGTACATGTATTTTGCACATAGCATCATGAGCATGACATACTGGGTCCAGGACTCTAAAGTTGTAGATGATCTCTGGTGCTATTTATAGCCTTGACTTTTTTCTTTAACATGCACTGCATACAAGTATATAAAAATTAAAGTTTGGCAGAAGAAAATAAATAAAAAGCACAAGAATGTGGGAGATATTCAAAGGTACTGTTTACCACTGGGAGCAGTGAGTTAAAAATGATCTAGTTTAATATCACATTTGATTAAAAGAAAAATGTTTTCATATTAAGATCTCACAGTAGGGGGGCTGCTAAACAAAGTACATTGTGTATGTTGATTATTTATGGTCTTCTGTGTATAAAAAAGAAACAAACATCCATTATCTGCTAAAGCTCATGCACACTGTACATTGTAAACATGTAAATGCAATGATTTGATATTTTGTTATCAGTTAACCTGAGTTGCCATTTGACACATGTACAAACTTACATGAACATGTACTGCAGTAATTTACACATGTACATGTAACATCTCTGTGGCAAATATCAGCAAACAATTTGAATACAATGTACATTATTTACAGTAAATGTAAAACTGAATGGTGGTCCTTAAAAGGGTTTATTCATGAATTGTTTCATGGAGCCACAGGTCTTGTCAGGAATACCACCAACTATTCATCATTTTAGTTTATTTCATAATGACAATACCATCTTCATGGGACTCCAATCATTTCCCCTGAATCTTCAGCTCTGTATGGTACAAGTGGAAAAGCACTGATCCAACATGTTTCTCAAACCTTAGTTTGCCCTTTTCAACTATATACATGTACATTTACCAATAACTGATTAAAAAACAGAAAATTTACACTACGTGTAGATATCTGCGATGAAAATCTTTCTTTAAAGAACACAATTATAGAACAGAGAGGAACAACTGATCATACAGACTAAAAGCACTTTTCACAACACAGTCCAAGCACCTAGCCCTGTAGAGCAACTGTCTCAAGCGTCCAAAGAAAGCTCATGCTCAGTGAAGTATCCCATACGCATGAGACGCAGTTCTTTGGCGATGTCTGTTAAGACATGGTTCTGCTCTCGCAAGACCTCCAGGTACTCCTGACAATACCTGTCAGATAACACAGCAATGGGAGGCACCTGTGCAATGGGAGGGAAGTTTATAGACTGCTCCTCAAAAGAATTGATCTTTGGCTTCTTTGATGGCTTCAGCTTTTTGATTCTTGGAGTACTTGCTGGTGTCGGATTCTGGGTGGACGACAACCGGACGGGAGTCCCTCTTGGAAGGGTCTTGCCTATAATACCTCCACTGATCTTATTGTAGATGTTGTGGTATTCTTCATACTTCTTGAAGAGGTGTGGAGAGCCTCGTAGCCTGAAGCCTCCCACTGGTAGCATACCTCCACTCTTGGTCCACAGCTTCCGGTATTCCCTTCCAAGATTCTTCAGGAGGTCTGTGACGATGCTGCCTTTGGAATTCACCGCCCGGCCAACCTGCTCATGAAACTCTATGGTCTGCCTCTCCTGCTTAGCCGTGAGGTAGGCTGGGTACTCCTTGATGTACACGTCGAGGATCTCATGTATTTTGGATTCCGGCATGGAGGTGCGGCGTGATGTTGGAAATAACATTTTGCCCAGCACATCATCACAGTAATCTCTCGACTCGTCTACAGCGCTGACCTCTTCTGTAGCAGCCTCAAGAGGAGGAGTTGAAGCCGATGCCTCAAGCTCTTTGTTTCCTTCCTCTGTAGAGGCATCCACTACTGTAGGGACATCTACTGTAGTGACATCTTCAACGGGCATTTCTTCTACAACATCCATCTTTGTCTTCTGTGGTGTGATTGCTGCAAGCTGCATAAATCATAGAACAATCATGTAAGCAATGGCCGGACACAAATATTTTTTCAAATATTTTGAAGGTCATGATAATTTGATTCTTGGCATTTGTTTCACGATAAATAAACATACTTTGTATACATATTGTTATGTACAAATTTAATATACTAACCATCACAGTCAATGGGACATTTTCAAAGGGGGCCCAGTTTATAAAAAGGTCTTCAATGTAATTTTCTGATGGCACTTCCAGATTTCTTCCAATCAGCTTCCAAGTTCTTATCATCAACTACAGTAGCAAGCAAAAGAAACAAAGCTTAAACTTTCAAAAGATTTTTTTTTTTTCTGGCGCCACTTCCAGGGTAAAAAACTGGGGCAATAACAATGAAGGGATTATCAGATTAAGCTGATATTGAGCATGTTTTACGAACACATTCTGCCCATGATTACAGTGGGGGGGTCCAAGTGGTTAGAATAGACCCTAGTCTATGTACAGCTGTATTTCTATACACATACATGTGTATGTCATGCTAAAAAGTGTAAGTACCCCCTCCCCTTGACCCCCCCCCCCCCCCCCCCTTGAACCAGCCCAACCCTAAATCTGCAAGTGTAGAATGATAGGCACTGGCCAATTGCTGGAAATTTATGGAGAGAGAGAGAGAGAGGGTTAGAAAAGGAATGTACTGTATGATAGAGAAAAGAGAAAAGTCAAACAATATGTTTTTTAGCATCCTTGCCTGGCCTTTTTTGAGGTACCAGTAGCCAGCTTTTTATTTTTCCTTTATGGAAAAAAAAAAAATATAAAAGAGTAAACATTTTCCCAAAATGTTTGTTTTTTTTTCAGTGGAAAACATTAATTAGTCACTGCATTATATCATAATTTTGCAATTTCCCCCTTTTTTGAAAGCTGGCGACCATCTTGAAAAAAACTGCACATGGTTGACCATTGTGGGAAATCTGTAAAGTGCCCATGCACAATACATATTAAAAAAAAATATACACAAAAGCAAACAAACAAAACATATATAACAAAAACAGGCCATTGCAACTGATAAATATGAATTTGAAAAATAGGCCAGTTCCTTTCTGTTCCCCCACTGAGGCAAGATACAAAACTTTTTGAAAGTATGATTTTAACCGACAAGGAGATAGGACTACTGATAAAAGACAGAGTTTTATCACAACATCCAATAACTATCCAAATGCAATAGATTTCTAGTAGTACACTGTATGTTAAAGGGATGGTACAGTAATGGTGGAGATGAGAATTGGGCTTTTTACTTTTTGTGAGATTCCAAGAAAACACTTATTATATAGTACAGAGCATCCCATTTTAAGAGGAATTCAAAGTTTATTTGATGAAAATCGGGTATGGAATGACTGAAACATCCAAAAACAAAGTAAAACAAAGCAATTGTAATAAAGTGTGGGTCCCACACTTTGTTAGAATCACTCTTTTTTTTTTCTTTTTGATATCTCAGCCATTTCCAAACCAATTTTCATCAAATAAACGTTAAATTCCTCATAGAATTACATACGTACTCTTTCATATTTCATAAGAGGTTTCTCATTGTCTCACCAAAAAAATGTTAGAAACCTGAAATTAGGTCTCAACCAAAACAATACGATCCCTTTAAAACTGTGCCTACAGAACAAACCAGGGTAATTAGAGTCTTCATGCGAAGTCTAGAACATATCTACACCACGTTCCAAGGCAAGGGCACCTGATGGATATCTTGTCTACAAACTTGTTTCATCTGCAAGCCAATTTGTGGAATTAAAACTTTTAAAATCTTTACATTACAATACTCTAGTATCAACTCACCTGTATAAAGTCTTTTCCAAGGAAGTGTGAGGGCTCTACTAGCTGCAATTTGGGGTAATCTGTGAAATATATCACTACTTTCACAGAGCAACACTGTAGCAGAAGGGTGTACAAAAGATGTGTGTACAGCGAATGCACAACGCAGCACACTACACACGCACTGAATGCATACAGTATACAGTATACACGTATTGACTGCATACACTCCGTGTACACAATACAGCCAGCAGCCACCACACAACACTGTGTAAAGTAAGAGCTTCCCATGGTCTGTTGGGTGTCTGATACACACAATACCTATGGGAAGGAGAGTGTATGCAAAGGAGTGCAAATCCGTGCAGACACACACACACACACACATAAACACTCCATATACACACTGCACTGCACCACACACGACCGCCAATGGAGGCCAAGCTGATAGCACTCGCTATTCAACAACACACAACCCTAGCACTGCACCTCCTTGATCCTGTGTGTGATACACACACACTGACACACATGGGGGGAAGAGTCTACTCACACAACGGTAACATAAACATCTGTCTTCCAACACATAAACATCATTCTGTCTACCAACACGGTACTGTAAACAGCTGGTTGCAGGGGCCATCTCAGAAAATTACATATTGTACAAAACATGTCTGGAGAGGCACAAAACCATACAAAAAACAACAACAAAAAACCAGTGTTTTTCAACTCATCAGGGAGGTATCATACCTCCCTGAACTCATATAACTGTAGTGTAAAAGGACCTATGCCATATTTCTCTTCTTTTCTTTTAATTCTTTTTCCTTCTTCCTATCTGTTTTCCTCCTGCATCCTTAGCTTAAATAGTCTCTTGTGTATCTGAACTTCGTCTTGTAAATGTTTATTAATGTCTTTTTAGCTATGTTTCCATCAGATTCAACTACGTTTTCAAATGTTAAAGGTGCACTCACTTCAAGCTGTGCTTAATGAGTTGTCACCTCCAGTTTATCATTACTGAATTGTTACTGTTTCTACATGAACTGATCTGGAAATAAATGTTCTATTGAATTGAATTGAATTGAATATTAATATTCAGCGAGTCTAGATTTTTGCAAATCAGACTTCCCAACAGAACAATTTTGTGGGTGGTTAAGTTAGCGATCATGGAGTACAGTACTGAACAGAGAAATGTATGCGAGCATGTCACATCCATGTTGGGATCAGAATTGATATTTTTGCATAGAATTTGTTAATTCCCCAAATAGCACCTGGTTCACAAAATTTTCAAATATAAAAACTTGCTAAATAATATAAAGCGTATAGGCCTACAGTATTCTGACTGCCAGGAAAAAAAAAATTGAGAAAATATTGCAAAATAAACTATGGAGTTTCAAATCACACTACAGCAGGTGGTTTTTTAGTTTTTCACTCAAATACATTTGTACCATTGTTGCCAAGCAACTTCTGACGAAAACCTGGAATGTGCAAAAACTGAAGTTTTCATTTGCATTTTAAAAAGACATATATATGCAGAATTAACTTACACCGAGTTGATTGCATATATCGTATAAGTTTAAACTGTATAGAAGGTGTAAAGTACAGATTTGTACAAAGTTCTGCAAAAAGATAAATACGGTAAAAGTGGGTATTTTCGTGTAATTCTTCAGGTACCATAAATCAAAATATATTATAGTAGTGGTACACATTGACATAGTAGGGAAAAACATATAAGTGCTTTTATTTTCACGCTAGCTTCTGGTTGCACAAAATGCGCACAAATTTCCACTTTTTACAGCAGATAGCAAATGCCGTTATGCCAGAGAGCACTATCAAAACAATAAACTTGAAAAAAAATCATTCTATTGCTTTTATTTTCTTGACTCCCTGACCTAAGACTGTAGTTGATGCATTAAACTTTTCCCAATATCATAATCACTGCAAGCATCTAGAATGGTACAGAAATCTTATTAAAATCAGATTTTAGACTACCTGTACCTGGTTATCAAAGTGGGTATTGCATGGACTTGAAATAAGCAAAGGAATTCAATCATTGCATTTCACTCTCCCTTATTCAAAAACATCTGAGCTACATACATTTATAATCACATCAATATCTGAGATATATATATCAAGTTCTTTCATTTGTTTAGCTAAACTTCTTTTTAATCCTCTGAATCCTCAGAAAATTCTTAATTACAATATGTATGCATTTTAAACTGACTGCATTTCCTGTCCGTCATTTTTTTGAAACTTTACGCATCCCAAGCTCTTTAATATTGTTTGTGATATTATACAGGGTGCTACATACATGTACATGCTTACCTTTAATTGCCTGAATCAAATGAAAATCACAGCCAGGCAAGTAGAACAATGAGCAAAATGCTTTTTGCAAACAATTTTGAAGTCACATTTTTTAACTGTTCCCCTTCGAACCAACAAAGTCAACTGTAAAACCCACAGAAAATGACTGCTTAATGATGCAACATGCTTTAATTTCATTTCAGCAACTTTCCAACTCTTTACATAAAGACGCCCAAATGCAATGCAATATCAAGACTTGATCGAATCAAGTTTGCTACTCCAGTGTGTTTAAGCGCACGAATCACTGCACGCTATTCATTTAAATAAAGTTCTGTGTTTTATAACTTTGGCCTTTGACTCACAGGTGATTTTTTATGTATCATTTTCTCAGTAACATTCATGTTCAGGCAAGTGTTCTGCAACACTTGGGAAATCTGCTTCCCCTCGCCCGGACAAGTGGTAAAAAATATACGTAGCACCCTGTATTAAAGAAATGAAAATTATGCAACATGTTCCTGGGCTTTGCTTTGGGAGAAGACTAGGCATAATTCATACAAATAAGTAACTGTGGCTAAAAAGAAAACACAACTTGTTTTCCTGAAATAGTTGTGTAAAATAGCTCTTGTAACAACAGATGTTGCTGGCTTAGCACCTCTATGACCTTGGGATAATACGATGAGCGATTAGGAATAGACAGAGTGAGAATTCTTACCAAAAACCAAGCAAACAAACAAACAAACAAACAAGGTGTTTTAAATTACATAGTATCCATATCTAACTCATAATTAAAGCAACTTGTTTACATTTTCACATCAATGAACATCACAATCTCACTTTCCCAGCTTGCTCAACAGGCCTAACCTACTAAAGCAGCCAAGAAATTCTGAGAAAAACTGGATCAATAATGGTTAGAAAAGAGCTTAAGTATACATTTTTGTAATTCAAATGACAGCAAAATTATTTCAAATGGAATCCACAAGACCTTTCCACATGGCAGTATTGGTCAAGTGTAGTGTTCAGTGGAATTTCATTCTCCTACTAAGGAGGTAGAATTGCACTGTGATTGCTACAGAGCAGTATTGCATTTTTGGTCTGGAGATCTACAGAAGTACAATTAAGTCCACACAACGTTACTTACAAGGGCTTGAAAAACATAAAACACTGACTGACTGTGTTTACCGATCAATCTGTTTTATTTTTTGAGCTGATTTCAAAACTGCCATATCACCACACCTAAATCAATGAATCATGGCAATGTAGCACACTATGTACATGTACGTGTATTTCTACTGATGCAAAGTTAGTTTGAAAGCACCTCTCCTTAAAATACTGAATTTCGCGAGCGCCAAGATTTGCGAAATTAAAATGCAAGCGAAAGTTCTTGTCTACACTGTATGCATTGAATGCCAGTGGCAGTTCGCGAAGATTCCATGCCGCAAAAAAGGCCGTCGCCTCCAATTCGCGAAAAATTCATGCCGCGAATATATCATGTTTTACAGTATACAGTACAAGATCTACTCACGCAGGCTATGATAGTACAAGAGTTCTTGTAAATGTCCACCCTAAAGTATTATCCAAATGCAACCTTTTTTAGTATGCATAATTTGTATGATATACACGTTAGCATCCAAGCTGATATCCTATAATTTGTATAGTAACACATCAAAACTGATACTGCTGTGCATTTGTAGTTTGCATTTTGAAATAGATGATGCCATGGGCAGGTAGTATGCATATATACAATAATTGTAAAGCTTAATTTGCCCCATCCACTGCGACAGTAGCTGGTAGGGATAGTCTATGCAGGAAGAGGGTTCTTCTGTTTCCTCTACTAAAACTGATACACAAAATTTAGTGATATACTACATTTCAAATGAGTAAGTACAGCTCATTTTTCCCCTTATCGAATGGCTAAGTGCGATGATTTATGCTATGGTATACTGAACATCATTATTTTGATGAGGATCTTTTCCTACTAATCCCCACCAACAAGCTGCAACGCCCAAGTCTTCTAATCTTGCTAGAATGGAAGTGAACAGATAATTTTGATGATTTTCAATTCAAAGTCAAGGTTCAATGTTTATGCTCAAGCATGACATGGAAATGTTTTACTATACTAGGAATTTTGATGACAAATATAGGAATCTATAATGAATACCAGTGGCCTCAGAAGACAGGTTCTAATTTACAAACTGCTAATGCAGTGTCATGATGCCAGCATGAGCTTCGCTTTGCAAATGCTCATTTTTGTGATAGTCCAATATTCAAACATATTAAAGGTGCATAGTCCCGGTAGTGTAGAGGGCGCTGAAATGAAATGAAATTTCATTGACATGGCCGAGATATCCAAAAAAAGCGATTCTAATAAAGTGTGGGACCCACACTTAATTACGATCACTTTGTTTTACTTTGTTTTTGGATGTTTCAGTCATTCCAAACCCGATTTTCATCAAATAAACTTTGAATTCCTCTTAAACTGGTATGCTCTGTACTATATCATAAGTTTTTTCTTGGTATCTCGTAAAAAGTTAAAAGCCCAATTCTCATCTCCACCAACACTGTACCATCCCTTTAAAGGTGCATAGTCCCGGTAGTGTAGAGGGTGCTGTTGATGATACTGCCGATCACCATTAGCATTGATACAAAGATTACCGAAGTTGAGCTGTCATCAAGAGTAAAGTGCGTAGGTGTTGCTAAGTAACGTTGCCTTCATTGTCTTCTCTGCGCATCGCGCAGTCTGTAGTAATGCCAGGGTGCCTGCATACAGTGTATGTGCTTGTTATTATGACATCACAAAAGAAATTTGCTAAAGCTGACATCCCCCTCAGCCGAATCATGAGCCGAACTGTGAACCACTGACTACAGTGAATCAGACTTCTTCGGACTCGGGGAAGTGGGCCACAGCATAAGTGCTAAAGAGGAGTCAATAGCGAAGGTCTCTATAGGAAACTTGCTCCGTGCGCCCGCGTACGCATATGACTAAACCACCGGGACCATGTGCCTTTCAGCAAGTGTTAGACACCAGTATACATCAGGGCTGCACACTACTCATTTTCTCTACTGGTCCAACCTGTCTGTTAGACTAGTACATGTATACCCAGTTTTCCCTTTTTTTATTGGTCCATTCCTTAAAAAGTTACTGGTCCGACAGTGATTTTTACTGGTCAGGGACAGTCAGACCTGTGGCAGTGTGCAGCTTTATACACTATGGAGTATAACAAGCTTGCAAAAAGGTTTGACCTTCTGTGGCCATGCCAAAATTCAATTGTCGCAGTTTGCGGCCATGCGCCCGTTCACGACAGGTACAACAATATTTGATAATATACTGCTAAACACAGCGGCACACTCTAAACATGCATACCACACATTGAGTCATTTGTACTAGCACACTAGCAATCTACAAAAATCAACCAATGATATCGGCACAATCTCCAACAAAAGGGAAATTTTCTCACCTAAATGATAACATCTCACATCAAAAATTTCATTTTCGGTAGGGCCTACTTCTGAACATCACAGTTTAGAAACAAGGGTCTAAGAAACTGGATTTTTTTTTTTTTTAACATTACATTTTTTTTTTGTGGTTTTCTTGATGTTCATGGATTTTGAAAACACGTTCTCATGCCGAAATATAACTGTCATGAGCAGATGTGGGCCACTGTTTTTTTTTTTTTTTAAGTGGATGTTACCATTGAAAAAATAAGAAAAAAATGAGAAAGACATCAACAATACTGCCAGAATTGCTAGAACTGTATACGCCATTATTTTCGCGAATGACGAGGGCATCTAGACATTTTTGCGAGATGTTGTTTTCGCGAATTGACGCCGATGCTTACGTTAATGCTCTATTAACAAAGCGCATGGAGAGAATTTCGTGTGTTGTTAAATTCGCGATCCAACTGCAATTCGTGAAATTCGCGAAAATTAAACCATCGCGAAAATAACAGCTTATACAGTATATCCCTGTTTGCAGTCAGTGCATGTGTGTCAGCTATTTTCACATGATTTAGCAATGGGACTTGGCACCTACGCAATGTTCGCGAGCCATGCAAAGGCATTTAGCAGATGATCGTGGAGCACTCACGTATTGCCTAGGAATTGCACATAGTGCTGCAAGCCGAGCTACTACTGCCACATATCGGCCAACGCCGTGCTGGGTGTGGCCCTGGTCAATCTTGGCCACTGCATTTGTCATTGGTAAAATTTTTGTGATAACAATAGTGAGTACATGTATAAATAATCTTGTCTATGTAATATGAAATGGTTGAAAATACACATAATTTGCCCGATTTGTTTACAGTGTGGAAAAACCCATAGACGGCCGCCAACAGGGTAAATTACGGCTAAATCGTGATATTGGTCCCCTCTTGTTCTGCATGTGCCTCTTCACCATAAGTCTATGGAGGTTGTAAGCAGTCACCGGCTATGACGAAATGAATGGCGGTGAATGGAGTGGGGTCCTATTTCATGATAATGCCTAAATTACTCTTGGTTTCTATAACTATACACAGCACTGTTGCTGTCCACAAGTGACAGACATCATGCAAAAGTAGCTGGCCATGGCGGACGTGGTCAAATGTTGGACCTTGTGGCACTATGGTCAAATTACGAGCGGCTTGCTTTACAGATAAATTCATATTTCTGTCCAGTTGGCCCCTACATCATAGGGATGTTGGACAGACAGTAAACATAGAAGGAGGAGGATAGGGCTTATAAATGTTCAACAACAGTATGCAGCTCGGGGGGGACAACCATGTAAACTTGGCAATTGTGCACTTTACGGCCCTATATTATCGGTGTGAGATTTTACCCTAATCGAGCAGTGCGAATTTGAGTACCTATCAGGCACCACGAGTTCGACAGCGTGTCTCCCAGCACTATACTGTGTACATGTGTGTGAGATTTCGCGTTGGGATGCAGTGTGTGTGAATGTGTCAACGTGTGCGTGCGTGACGAAAGCACTTACGGTACGCCACATGGTTGCTCTATAAATGCCTTTCGCTGCGAGGCGCAGCGTGATCAAGCACGAGCAGACCCCAGACAAACAGGATGCTGTGCATTGGCACACAACAGAATGCAATGGTAAACTTCTGTGCTTCAATCATGATTTTAAATGAATGAATGCTGCGTTAAGCAGGGGATCACTAATTAACCTATTTCAGAGGACATGTGTCCACTCGCGGCCTTGGTGAAATTATTCTGTGAAATTATAATAAAAAACCCTAAAAATCTTATCCCGATTCGTCTGTCTGTTAGTGTTTATTTCGTCCAGGCCTACAATACCGTTCCCCGAGCCCAACCAGACGCCGTGCGAAAGTGTGTATAGCTAACAATTTACGGGCAGCCATTACATGGACACTGTACACACACACACAAGCCTCGCCCGCGTGGTTTGTTCGCGCGATCGCACAGTGTTTGATGTGTCGCCTCCGCAGAGCTAGTGGAAGCGCAGCGAGCGATGCAGGCGCACCCTAACATTTGTCAAACGGCGTTCCATACAGCAAGAAAAGCTCGCCAGCTGCTTAGTGCGTGGTGGTGCATGGGATATCACTGTCCTTGGCATACGGCGAATAAGGTACCGATAATATAGGGCCGTAAAGTGCACAAACTTTAACACCTAGCCTAGGTTGTCCTAGGTCTATAAAATTGTAGAAATTCTAATTTCTATAAAAATCAAAATTTTATAGAACAGTGGTTGTACTATCTATAATCTAGATCAAAGTATGGACAGCCCGACCAGATGCCGTGCAAAGCACTTAGATCCTGTAGATCTAACTGTTAGGGCTAGTGGGGGTCTATATTAATTATCAGATTAGATGTCTATTATAATTTATACAGCGACTGAGCTGTGTATTCATGCCATAAAGTATGGACAGGCTTCCTTATGTCCCCCTCACTATTTTTCCATACCATTCTACTAGTGCCGCCGTTTCCTCCGCTACGCGCGCTACCCTACCCTCGGCCCTCCCTCGTTAGCTTCTATAGGCTATATGTGCTGTGTGCAGATAGGCCTACAGTTACTACAGGGATGGAGGGATACATGCACTCAGTCCGACTTAAACCGTAGTCCCACACATTTGGCATGTTGTGGTGGAGGCATACGCTACAGGAACAAAACAACTTGCCTAGATCTATATTGCACAGTGTAGACACGTTCGCACCACTTCATATATGGGAAGATATAAATTGGAATTCACCTCGATAAACATTCGGCTTCAAGTCCGTCCCGTCGCCTGCATGGGAAACAATAAACTTCAATCTTTATACTGACACTTACATTTTATTGCCTTGCTAGACCTGTAACGTTGCACAGCGGATAGTCGTGAGCAGTGCCAGTAGGCCTAACCGGTTAGCTGTGCAAAAGTCCCGTCGCGTCGGTAAACCCGCTGGTAGAAATTTAGCATTTGACTACCTACCTACCGAATCAATGTCTGACAACTTGACTGGTTACTTACGACAAATTCTACACAAGCTCGACTCGTATTATTCTCTATTTTCAAAGCGTTTACTCTTTTTAGGACATTACCTTAACTCTTCAGGTGATGTTCGACTGAGTCAAATATCTTCGCTCGGACGATAGTACGAGGCGCGAGGCATAGGTAGGTTTGTGTTTACAGCTACTTTAGGATCGATCGAGGGCGGCGGTGTTACCGTACCGGGTGGCGCTACCGGGTGCATGTCCATTGTACTGTGAAAGGAGTTACACGTAGCTTGGTCGCTCGAATCGAACCTACATACTGAGATGAGTTATGATGTTCGTCAAGGAGTAAACAAGATGAGTTATGATGTTCGTCAAGGAGTAAACACGCGGTCACGGCCTTCTCCTCCACCACCCATTGCGTAGCGTGTATTTCTGGAATTCCAAGTTCACCTTTCAAAAATGGCAAGTAGCAGCGGGCAGCGGGGAACCCATAGCGGGAAACGGTTCCGGACTCCTTCGAGTGTTACAGCCTCGAGCCCGGTTTTCAGCACGCCGGAAAGCCCCACGTTACTGCCGTCTATCAAAAAACTTATGGAGACACAGATAGACAGGGTTTTGGAGAGCATTCAAAGCATGGAACGGAAATTTGAGTCCAAAATCAAGAAGCTTGAAGAGAAAGTGGATGAAGTCGTGAAATCTGTCAACTTCAACGACCAAAATATCCAGGAGCTGAAAACGCAAATACCAAAACTAGAAAGTAAACTGAAGGAAGAAAGAGAAAAGGTGAATCAGGAGCTGGATGGTATGCAGTCATACATCAGTCGGGAAAACTTGCTATTCCATGGCCTTCCACAAAAGGAGGAAAGGGAGGATTCTGAAAAAGTGCTCCGTCAGTTTTTTGTGGAACACCTGAAATTGGAACGCGAGAAAGTGGAGGGGATTGAGTTTCAGCGGGCACATCGAGTGAATGTAACGGGGATAACCGGGAGACCGCGCCCAATTATCGCTCGCTTCCTGAGGTATAAAGACCGCACTATCGTGATGCAGAACGCAAAAAATCTCAAGGGAACGAGTATGTATATCACGGAGGATCTCCCGAAGCGAGTGAGGGACCTTCGACGTGAGCAGATGCCCGCCATGAGAGCGGCCCGCGCAG
This sequence comes from Diadema setosum, assembly GCF_964275005.1. Classification (NCBI taxonomy): domain Eukaryota; kingdom Metazoa; phylum Echinodermata; class Echinoidea; order Diadematoida; family Diadematidae; genus Diadema; species Diadema setosum. The sequence goes on from NC_092704.1 coordinate 688,771, forward strand.
CGGGCAAGCTGGCCTACTTTTCGCGACGCGAACCTTGGAAACTCTTCGTGGATCGGGTGTATATGCCTATGGAGAAGCAAGGCTATTTCGTCCAACAGCACCCGACGGGAATCCGCCTCCAGGTTGAAAAAGTGTCGGATCGAGAGGCTCACCCTACTCTTTTGGAGCAACAGGTGGCTGAGGCGGCAAGAATGGAGGTTGGAAACTAGATAAGTATCGGGAGCCATTTAGGAGTTGGTGAGTTTGGAAATTGATAGTTAAAGTAAATTTGTTTCAGAGGAGAAAGGTATCACTATCATGAAACGCTAATATGTTGGAGAAAGCGGAAAGTTAAGTTCTACCGTATAATATTTTGACACCATCTTATGGATCACGCTGCCATTCTGGATATTGGAGACTTTGAAGTCTATTGATTTTTGAAAGGAAAAACATACCACGAGTGCATAGAACACTGAATGTCATGAAATGCTCAAGAAGAGACTCTAGGAAGGGGGACAAAGGTGGAAAACAATGAACCGTCATTTTTTTTTTTTTTTTTTTTTTTTTTTTGAACAAAGAACTGGAAACTGATAAGCGTGTGACATAAAATGACATCTCTGAAAACTGGCTTGGGAAATGTGTTCATCTGTATAAATTTGCAGTATGACATAAAATATGACATAAAATGTGTGACATAAAATGACATCTCTGAAAACTGGCTTGGGAAATGTGTTCATCCGTATAAATTTGCAGTATAGATATTTTATTAAAGCTGGTTTTGTTGTGTAGGGTAGGTTATATGAACAGGTTTTGTACATGTCAAACCAAATTATAAGAGCCAAAACGTTTTATCAGCTTTTTTTTCTTTTTCTTTTTCTTTTTTCCTTTCTCTTTCACCCAGTATACATACCTCTGTGATCTAATCTTAATCATTTTCTTTTTTATTTAGCTGGGAAATATCATTTGTCACTACTAACAGTAGTATACATTGTATGATGGATGACATTCTGTATCGATAAGCCGAATGGTTGATGTTACAGGCGACAACCTCTCATGGAGGTCTGCCTGGTGAGCAGGGAAAAATAAGAGGTTAAATGAGATTTTGTCTGAGAATTTTGTGAGATCTCAGTATGTTTTATTTAACGGGACATTTTGGATATTATACCGTTTTACTCAAAGGGATTTTTTCTTTCTTTTTATATAAAATTATGCATGAATGCCACAAGATTGGATACACGTGCAGTAGGTCTACATAAAGTGAATAGGGAGTGGTGGAAAGAGCATGGCAAAGGGTTAGTGTATTTCAACTGTTGGGACAATTTCATTGTTGGGATATGCTATTAAAGTATACATGTATAATGATTAAAGGTGGGGTTTAAGGTAGGAGTTTTGGATAGCAAGGTATATAGGAAGGGTTTTGGGCCAGAAGGGTTTTGGGCCAGAAGGAAAAGATTTCGGGAATGTTAATATTATGCAGGTAGTGGTGAAACATTCTGGGCATAAGGGTACAAGCAGTGAACTGCATCTGTTTGAATCAATGTCTACAAGACATAAGAATGTTGATTTCAGTGGGATGGAATTGATGAAGTTCTGTGAGGAGCTCTTTTATCCAACCAGTTGGTTGGATAATGAGACGTTTCTTTGAATATGTATGAGCTGATGTTAACAAGACACAAGAATGTCAAGTTTGTTGTGATGGAATGGGTGAAGTTCTGTGAGGAACTTCTTCATGCAATCAGCCTGTTAGATAATGAGATGTCTCTTTGAAAATGTTTGAATTAACGAGACACAAGAATGTCAAGTTTGTGGTGAGGGAATGGGTGAAGTTCTGTGAGGAGCTTCTTTATGCAACCAGCAAATTAGATAATGAGATGCTTCTTTGAATATGTTTACAAGATACAAGAAGGTCAAGTTTAGTGTGACGGAATTGGTGAAGCACTATGAGAAGCTTCTTCATGCAACCAGCCGAATAGATAATGAGGAGCTTTTTCATGCAACCAGCCCAATAGACAATGAAATGTTTCTCTGAATATGTTTGAACAGCATATACTGATGTTTACATGACGCAAGAATGTCACATTTAGTGTGATGGAATTGGTGAAGTTCTGTGAGGAGCTTCTCCATGCAGCCTGTTTATTAGATAACGAGATGTTTCTTTGAATACATTATGTCAAACTTTGCTTGAGCGCCACAAGCTTTGATACAGACAATATGTATAGTGTATAGGGAGTGGCACAGTGCTTAGGCTGAAGTTTTGAGTGCTTCGGTCCATAGGACGACTTTTTGTCGTCGTTTTTTTCCCCCTCTCTCTCTTCGTCTTAAAAGACCATAAAGATGTGCACAGGGATTTAAAGTGGGGGCCTAACTGTACTTTGATTATTTAATAATACGGTATTTTGGATGTTTTGGATGTTTGTGTGCCAGAAGGAAAAGACTTTTTTATATTGTGGATTATGCTGCATTTTGGTATTCGGTGATTATGAAGCTTTTTTATTCATTCTTCTAAAGCATTACAGCTGAAAGCAGATACGAGGTGTTTGTAGAGAGATAAAGATGAAAAAAAAAATAAGGAACAGGCAGTTGAAAGGGTGTGATATATAAATTGTTACTTATGAAAGCTGGTTGGGAAACATCCTGTACACTGGTAGTACCAACATCCACCTGATGCTGAGGTTGTTAAAAAAGCATGATATTTAAACAAGTCGATAGATGTATGTTAAAGAGAAGAATGTTTTGATGGCCAAAAGATTAGCATTAGGTTTTATTTCTCCTCTTTTTCTGCTGCTAGTACACATATATTTTTGCGATATATGCAGGTACTGGTGAAACTGCATAATATTATGCAGGTACTGGTGAAACATTCTGGGCATAAGGGTACAAGCAGTGAACTGCATCTGTTTGAATCAATGTCTACAAGACATAAGAATGTTGATTTCAGTGGGATGGAATTGATGAAGTTCTGTGAGGAGCTCTTTTGTCCAACCAGTTGGTTGGATAATGAGATTTCTCTTTGAATATGTTTGAGCTGATGTTAACAAGACACAAGAATGTCAAGTTTGTTGTGATGGAATGGGTGAAGTTCTGTGAGGAACTTCTTCATGCAATCAGCCTGTTAGATAATGAGATGTCTCTTTGAAAATGTTTGAATTAACGAGACACAAGAATGTCAAGTTTGTGGTGAGGGAATGGGTGAAGTTCTGTGAGGAGCTTCTTTATGCAACCAGCAAATTAGATAATGAGATGCTTCTTTGAATATGTTTACAAGATACAAGAAGGTCAAGTTTAGTGTGACGGAATTGGTGAAGCACTATGAGAAGCTTCTTCATGCAACCAGCCGAATAGATAATGAGGAGCTTTTTCATGCAACCAGCCCAATAGACAAAGAAATGTTTCTCTGAATATGTTTGGACAGCATATACTGATGTTTACATGACGCAAGAATGTCACATTTAGTGTGATGGAATTGGTGAAGTTCTGTGAGGAGCTTCTCCATGCAGCCTGTTTATTAGATAACGAGATGTTTCTCTGAATACATTATGTCAAACTTTGCTTGAGCGCCACAAGCTTTGATACAGACAATATGTATAGTGTATAGGGAGTGGCACAGTGCTTAGGCTGAAGTTTTGAGTGCTTCGGTCCATAGGACGACTTTTTGTCGTCGTTTTTTCCCCCTCTCTCTCTTCATCTTAAAAGACCATAAAGATGTGCACAGGGATTTAAAGTGGGGGCCTAACTGTACTTTGATTATTTAATAATACGGTATTTCGGATGTTTTGGATGTTTGTGTGCCAGAAGGAAAAGACTTTTTTATATTGTGGATTATGCTGCATTTTGGTATTCGGTGATTATGAAGCTTTTTTATTCATTCTTCTAAAGCATTACAGCTGAAAGCAGATACGAGGTGTTTGTAGAGAGATAAAGATGAAAAAAAAAAATAAGGAACAGGCAGTTGAAAGGGTGTGATATATAAATTGTTACTTATGAAAGCTGGTTGGGAAACATCCTGTACACTGGTAGTACCAACATCCACCTGATGCTGAGGTTGTTAAAAAAAGCATGGTATTTAAACAAGTCGATAGATGTATGTTAAAGAGAAGAATGTTTTGATGGCCAAAAGATTAGCATTAGGTTTTATTTCTCCTCTTTTTCTGCTGCTAGTACACATATATTTTTGCGATACAAATTTACATCTATACAAGATGATCTGAAATTTAGAAAGGACAGCAGATGGATACATTTTTGTCTATACTGTTTATACCATGACCTCTTTTGAAAGTTTGTTATGGAAGAGTCAGAAGGAAAAATTTATTTTCCCTCTAAGGTTGAAGTTACCCCCCCCCCCCCTATGGGGAATGGCTATTGCGTGGTATTTGTATTTAATGCAAAAGTCGATGTGTATGTAGTATGTATCGTGGATAGGAAGAGGCACATGTGCTGAAGGGGAAGTATCACACTTTGAAGGGAAGTATCACACGTCGATTGTATGTCATGAGATGCGTATGGAGAGACACAGGTAAAAAGAAGGAAAAAAAAGGAACCATCATTAATTATAGAATAAGGATAGGAAAGATTCTGATAAAGTATGTTGCTGTGACCAGGTTGATATGTACATGCTAAACAGGATGCTTACATCCTTTGTAATGGCCGAAATATGGTTATTCGGTGATTTTTTACGCATATTTTACATATATTCTTTATAGTAAGTACACAGTGATTTGTCCTTGAAAAGGAGGTCCTCTCCAGAGTTTTGCAAATCCATTAATATGAGAGAGAGAGAGAGGAAGTTCCCTGTGGAGTGGAGAGAGAGGGGGGGCCCGAGTAGAGGGTGAAAGGATTGTGGGGTTCAGAGGTTTCACGGTTTTCGGGGGAAACTTATAGGCCGGCCATGTTTTGGTGTTCAGATGGGCGGGTTGGTGGGACACACACACCCCAACTGTTTCTCAAATTGAATTAATGAGACACAAGAATGTCAAGTTTGTGGTGAGGGAATGGGTGAAGGTCTGTAAGGAGCTTCTTTATGCAACCAGCAAATTAGATAATGAGATGTTTTCGTTGAATAGGTTTACAAGATACAAGAATGTCAAGTTTAGTGTGACGAAATTGGTGAAGTACTATGAGAAGCTTCTTCATGCAACCAACCTAATAGATAATGAGGAGCTTTTTCATGCAACCAGCCCAATAGACAATGAGATGTTTCTCTGAATATGTTTGAACTGATGTTTACAAGTTACAACACGCAAGAATGTCAAATTTAGGGTGATGGAATTGGTGAAGTTCTATGAGGAGCTTTTCCACGCAGCCTGTGTATGTTTCTTTGAATACATTATGTCAAATTCTGCTTGAGCGCCACAAGCTTTGTTACAGATAATATGTATAGGATATAGGGAGTGGCACAGTGCTTAAGGCTGAAGTTTTGAGTGCTTCGGTCCACAGGACGACATTTTTTTTTTTTTTTTGTTTTTGTCGTCGTTTTTTTTTTTTTTCCCCTCTCGCTCTTCGTCTTAAAAGACAATAAAGATGTGCACAGGGATTTAAAGTGGGGGCCAAACTGTACTTTGATTATTGAATAATACGGTATTTGGATGTTTTGGATGTTTGTGTGCCAGAAGGAAAAGACTTAGTCCTTTTTTTTTTTTCTTTTTTTTTTTTTGCGAAGTATTTTGCATTTTGGTATTCGGTGACTATGAAGCTTTTTTATTCATTTTTCCAAAGCATTACAGCCGAAAGCAGATACGGGGTGTTTGTGGAATGATAAAGATGGAAAAAAAAAAATATAAGGAACAGGAAGTTGAAAGGATGTGATATATAAATCGTTGCTTATGAAAGCTGGTTGGGAAACATCCTGTACACTGGTAGTACAGCTGTACCAACATCTACCTGATGCTGAGGTTGTTAAAAGAGGGTGGAAGGATTGTGGGGTTCGGAGGCTTCACGGTTTTCGGGGGATACTTCTATAGGCCGGCCATGTTTGGTGTTTAGATGGGCGGGTTGGTGGGTCGCGCCCCCACGGTCTCTCATGCATTTAAATACAAAAGTTATGATAAGATTTCTTTTTCTTTTTTTTTGTATTTGCTCTGTAAATGTAGGACTTGTTTTAAGATAAAAATAGAAACAAGTGTCTGATTTTGATGTATTTTGATTTAGGAATGTGTTTTATCTGTATTGACTAAAGGCGGCATTTTTTCCGAGTTTCAGGTATGGCGTGCATGGGAGATTGGGGAGCGCGGCACAGAAGGCCCGCGGACACTCGTCTGAGTATTCACAGGGCTGGTCGGGGGTGTTTTCCGAGGAGTGTTGGGGTTAGGAATGCCATTTTTTCTTATCTCTTCTCCGTTTCAGTCGCTTTGCGGCGTTCTACGGGGAAGGAATGTACCAGCTTATATTTCGCATAAGATGATGTCACAATGAGAACAGACAAGTGTGTGTGTTTTTTCTCGTTCTCTCTTCGTTTGTGAGTGAGGGTTATTAGTTTGTCAGTCATTATGGTGCAATGTACATTATCAATTTTAGCGCGAAGGAATTGGTGAAGGCCTTAGGGAGCTTTTACATGCAAATGAAGATCGATGTTTTATTTGAACATGTTAAACTCGTCTTGAAGGCAATGTTGGTTGCAAAGAGTCATTTTGTTTAAGATTTCATGTGTTATATGTACAATGCTTGAGTTTTGAATACTGATTGCTTGGTAGGTGGGGGAGAGGGCTGTGGGGTCAAGAAAAGATGTTCTGGATTATTGTTACTGGGGGTTTTAAGAGGTGGGCATCTGGTTCCGGGCAACTTCGTACTTTTCTGAGGTTAGGTTTGTTTTTGAGACATATTTCAGATATTTTTGATAATGAGTAATACAGATGAATCTGGAAAAGATTCTATAGATTGCAAAATGTATTCACTTAATGTAAAGGGAATTAGAGACAGGGGGAAAAGAGATAGAATTTTTTTGTGGTGCAAAGATAAAGGTGCAGATATTGTTTTTTTACAGGAAACATTTAGTACCAGAGACATAGAGGACAGATGGAGTTCGATGTGGGAAGGTCCCTGTTATTTTAGTCATGGTTCTAATCACAGTAGAGGGGTGCTTGTGTTAATCTCCCCAAAGGTTGATATTGATGTGTTTCAGGTTTTTCGAGACAATGAAGGTAGATATATATTTATAGATTGTAAGATACAAGGTACCAGATTGGTATTAGGTAATGTTTATTTTCCCACAAGAAATCATGAAAGTGATCAATTGATATTTTGGAAAGAGGTTTGTAAAACTCTTGCTAAAATTAATAAGAAAGGGTATCCGGTGATAGTAGGCGGTGATTTTAATATGATTAGGGATATTGAATTAGATTATTTTGGTTATTCTGTGGATAGGACTCCAAAAAGAATTAATCAAGTAGTTGAGGAATTTATGTCAGAAAATAATTATTTGGATATTTGGAGAATTAGGCATCCTTTGAAAAGGCAATTTACTTATACTCAAAAAAATCCTTTTATGCAAAGTAGATTGGATTATTGGATAATATCTGAAAGTTTGGATGAAGTAAGTATAACATGTGAAATAATTCCATCTGTTGCTCCGGATCATCATGCAATATTTTTGCATTTATATAATAAAACAGGAAATAGATGGGAAACAAGAAGAGGATCATATTGGAAATTTAATAATAGTCTTTGTGAAAATCAGGTATATGTATTAGAGATGAAAAAGGAAATTATTAAATTAAAAAATGAATTAAGTAGGGAAATACAAGATAAAAGGTTGTTATGGGATTTTATGAAGATGAAGATTCGTAGTTTTACACAAAAATTTTCTAAAAGTTTGGCAAAAGAAAAGAGAATGTTAAGAAAGCGATTGGAAAAAGAAGTACGGGATTTAGAACAGAAGCTTGTGAATGATATGAGTGAAGAGATTTTGGAAAGACTGGAAAATACAAAAAAGGAATTAAGAGAATCATATGATTATGTAAATGAAGGTATAAAGATTCGATCACGAGCCTCGTGGTATGAAAGTGGAGAAAGGGATTCACGATATTTTAATCAGTTAATGCAAAGGAATAAAAAGAGAAGTATTATTAAGAAATTGAAGATATCGGAGGGTGTTATTTGTAGTGATGAAAAAATTATAGTGCAAGAAATCCGGAATTTTTATAGTACATTGTATAGTACATTAGATACAAAGAATATAGAAGATTGGAATGCACTTTTTTTTCAAGATTTACCAAAATTAAAGGAGGAATCTCGAGAATATTGTGAAGGTCTAATAAGCAATGAAGAGTGTATAGAGATATTAAAAGAATTAAAATTAAATAAATCACCGGGGAACGATGGTCTGACAACTGAATTTTATAATATATTTTGGCCGGAGATTGGAGGAGTAGTAAGAGAAGCCTTAAATGAGGCATACAAATTAGGGGAAATGTCATCTTCACAGAAGCAAGCAGTAATTAAGTTAATTGCTAAGGATGGGAAAGATCCTTTTTTATTGAAGAATTATAGACCGATATCTCTTCTTAATGTAGATTATAAGATTTTAACAAAGATTTTAGCTAAACGGATAAAGGAAGTTTTGAATGAAGTTATTTTGGGAGATCAAGTAGGTTATATTGAGGGAAGAAATATTGGGGAAGCCATTCGAATCATAGATGATATGATATTTCATACATCTCATTATAATTTACCAGGGTTTTTATTGGCTATAGATTTTGAAAAGGCTTTTGATTCTATTTCTCATCAATTTCTTCAGGAGGTTTTGCGGTCTTTTGGATTTGGCCCGTCATTTCAAAAGTGGGTACAAGTTTTGTATACAAATGCTTTGAGTTGTGTTTTGAATGAGGGGGTTTCTACCGGTTATTTTAAAGTGGAGAGAGGTGTTCGACAGGGTGACCCACTGTCTCCTTATTTATTTATTTTATGCATGGAAATAATGGCGCATAGATTACGAAGGGATAATTCTGTACAAGGAATAAAGTTTGGAGAGGAGGAAATTAAATTAGTTTTATATGCAGATGATATGACTATTTTTATACGTAATGAGAAATCAATTTATAGGTTAAAGATGGTGTTTGAAGAATTTGAAAAAATGTCGGGATTAAAGGTAAATATGGATAAGACTAAAGTATTAAGATTGGGATTATATCAGTATTTGAAATTAGATACTAATTTTGGAGAAACAGTTGATTTTGTGAAGATACTTGGGGTTTTCTTTTCTTTAGACGAAGGAACGAAGGAAAATATGAATTATAAAGAGATTTTGAGTAAGATAAAAGTTCTTTTGAATTTCTGGAAACAAAGAGATTTAACTTTGATGGGAAAGATTCAATTACTCAAAGTACATATTTATTCAAAAGTTATATATCGAGCTTCTCTCACTCCAGTTCCTAAGTGGGTTTTTGATTCTTTAGACAAATTGGTTTTTGATTTTATATGGAAAGGAAAAAGAGATAAAATTAAAAAAGATATATTGTTTTTAGATTATAGACAAGGTGGGTTAAAAATGATGAATTTTGTTGATTTAGTTAAAGCACAGCGAATTATGTGGGTTAAGAAACTTCTTAATAAAGATGAAAATATGAAATGGAAGCAATATTTTAATTTTGTTACGAGAGATATAGGAGGAGAATTTATATTTTTGTGTGATTATTTACCAGCGCTGTTGAAAGTGAGAGCTCCATTATTTTATAGGGATTTATTAGAAGTGTGGGTACAAACGAAACAAATGAGAAGCAATGTTAGTAGTAGTTTGTATAGTGGTAATGTTATAATATTTAATAATAAATATATACGATTGAATAGAAGTTGTATATATGATGAAAGTATGTATAAAAATGGAGTTTATAGATTAAAACATATTTTAGGAAATAATGGTGAATTGAAATGTGATAGATATTTTAGAGATTTAGGTTTAGGAGTTAAAGATATTTTTTTGTTAAGATGTATTTATGAAAATATACCGATGGGTTGGAGGAGAAATATGAAAGAAAAAGAAAAAGATATTTTGGAAACTGATTTTATTATAGGAGGGAAAACAATCGCCATTAGCAATTTAAGATCAAAACAAATGTATTTGCAATTTCTTAAGGAAAAAGAAAGTGCAGTATTGATTTTTGATAGAATTAATCAAAATTATGGGTTTTCTGTCAAGGAGATACAAAATATATTTTTAAGGCCAAGACAATGTACATTAAATAGCCGATTAAGAGAGTTTCAGTTTAAACTGATGCATGGTATTGTTTATACAAATCACCATCTTTACAGGTTTGGTTTTACTGCAAGTAATTTATGCTCTTTTTGTGAAAAAGAAGAAGAAACATACAAACACTTATTTTATATTTGTGAGCATGTGAAATTACTCTGGGAATCATGTGAAGAAATGATAGAGAATGTTGAATTTAAAAATTGTACTTGGGAAGAAATTTTGTTTGGGTGGAAGGAGGATAATAGGGGAAAACATCAGTTGTTAAATCACATTTTAATTTTGGTTAAATACTTGATTTTTAAAAGTAGAGAATATGGAAAGCCGCCTACATATCGTGAAATAAAAAATAATATTTTAGAGGATAGATTTGAGGAAAAGAAATTAGCATCAATGAAGGGAACTTTAACCATTCATTTTAGTAAATGGGAAAATTTGAAAATAAGTATAGAAGGACCCGGAGCCAGATGTCCACGGGGAAGGGGGGAAGGGAGGGGAAGGGTAGAGGGGAGAGGGAGGGGGGAGGGGGAGGGGGGTGATTAATGGGAATATCGATTCCATTTGGTTGTATATCGATTTTATTTGGGTGCATATTGATGTGTTAAATATTTCTTTGTATGAAGCACCGTTACGCTGAAAGTACAGCTCCATTTAATATAAATATATATATATATATTTTTTTTTTGAATGCGCTGTCATGTTAAAAGGACAGATCCATTTGATTTTAATGAAAGCAAGTAAGCAGTGTATGTTGTTTTTGTTTTTTTCTCGGTGAATTGTATTTCCTTTGCTAATGCACTGTTTCTGCTGAAAGTACAGCTTGGTTTTGATTTCATTATAATTGTGTTTTGTTAAATCGTGAATTTTGTAATATATATGATTCGATTTATCATGAAATTGTATTGAATATGGAATCAATAAAAGATTATGGAAAAAAAAAAAAATACTGTATTAGGCGGCGCTGCGCAGGTGCCACGAAATCAGAACTTTCTCTTTATTGGTAAGGGATATCCCACGGGGATATCCTAGTTTTGGCTGAGGTGAGGGATTCAGATTTTGACATTTTGCGAGTTGATTAGAACCACTTATGAAATATCAAAGAGCATACAATACAAAGTGGTCCTGATAAAAAAGTGGGCCCACCGTCTACAGTGGTACTGACATGTGTAAATTTCTCTTAGATGTAATGTAAAAGACTTCTTTTTTTTTTATGGAATGATGTGAAAAGACTGACTGCAAAAAAGAGGTAAACCCCATTTTCAAATTATTGTAAGTGAAGTCATCATCCTAAATGAGAAAAATACATTCCTGCACGTGTTACATACCAACAAATATTATTGAAGATTTTGCCATCAATACTATCCTCACATATTTTAATCATTTTAGTATACTTTTAAGGAGCATTGAATTTCAATTGAATGCATAAGTTATTAATGTTTCTTTGAATTAAGCAACATGTGTAGGTTGGCATGCCTACGGGCATAAAGTATCCCATGATATCCCATTCTCTTTTACCTGGTCGAATAGATAATAACAATGATATCAATAATGATAATAATGATGATGGCGATGATGATGATGATACTACTACCACTACTACTACTAATAACAATAGTAATAATGATAATAATAATGAATAATGGTAAATGATTATAATACATATCTCTGGACGTAACTATACATACATAGGCCTATACAGCACATGGTTTCTGCGCGTAGTCTCTCTTTCTCTCCATCTCTCTCTCTCTCTCTCTCTCTCTCTCTCTCTGTTATGTATATATTTGCATTTAAACTCTCATATACAGGCCCTACGTCACACTGTAAAAACATCGGTATTAGATTTAACACCATGGGTGTTAAATCTAACATCGATCAATCTTCAATAGAGGACCACACCCACAGGTGTAGAAAATGTATTGTGACGGTGTTAAAAAGTGTTCACCTGGCACTTCGTGGTGTTAATTTGACACTGTAGCTGGTGATATTTTTGACACTGCGCTAGAGTTAATTCATTAATGACACTGCATGGTGTTGATTTGATATTGGTGGTGTTAATTGCAATGGTATAACACCCGTCCAGCTTCATTAGGAGACCACACCAACTGGTGTTACTGTGGTGTAAATTTGTTTACACATTTTTTTCAAAAATCAAGTACTTTATCGGAAAATTCTTCATCGTCTTGTTGAAGTTCAGAATTAACAAGAAATTCAGTAACTAAGAAACTATAAAAAAAAAAACAATTTTATATTTTGAAATGACACCCGGAGGTGTTAATCTAACACCATGAATGAGCACCGGAAATGTAACACCAGCTCGGTGTTTCATATTTAACACCGGACTTTTTGCAGTGCATGATCACATATAGACATAATAAAACGAAAATAGAGATACCTTGTTCACTGATCGGAGTGTATCTTTCCATGGTAGTGTCTGCAACTAGTTTACTCTGGTGAATTGCCTTGTGGAAAATCAATCATTTATCAATTAAATAGTATACGAGTACAGAATATCATGATGTAATGTCAACGAAAAGCTCTCGAGAAAACTCATACATGGTCTGCTGCCATCTACTGGCGAGACTGCGATGCAACATTTCCAAACAATTATCTTTCTTTTGGACCCGTTTGAGTATACACATCGTATACTATGCCTATTGTATGCAAAAAAATACACTCAAAACAACAACAAAATCAAAACAAAACAAAGACCAAAAAAAAATTATCATTGTGAAATATAATTGGATAAGAAATACTCTGAGTCACATGTGCCTGACGATTGTGAATACTCCTGTGATAAGTCTCTAAACTTCAAGATCCAGTGTTTTTTCCCTGTAAGAATGACTGTTTAGACGTAGACTCGTTGAGGACGGTTTGATTTTGCTAAAACACGCATTTTCCATAGACACTTGCCCGAGTATACCCGGGACTCGTCCTCAATGGGTAATCAACAAAACTTAAAACCTTTGCAAGATTGAGACCATTGACAACACGCACTGAAAGCGGGCCAGAATTGTGGATCACTGCGAAAAACATTAACCTTTTCCCCACTGCATATTGTTCTTGTTAGACTTTTCATTGTTATCTCTATATGCGAAGGTTGTCTGCCAATAGGGTTCAGTATAGAATAATATTTTCATGATATCAGTATTAACTTCACACTGCTTTTCTGATCACCGTTGATAACCTGATTTTGACAAAATCAGGATATAATTACTAACTCTTTTGATTTTCTTTCTTTCAGTTTTCCCTCTGGACATGGATTTAAAAAGATAAAGGTAGATTCTCCCCATCAATATTATTGTAATCTTGAAAAAGCCTCCATAGCATTATAGAGGATATTGGTTGCCTTTGTCAATTCATCAGCCATGTAGTATAAGTTTTTGTCGATGAACCCAAAGGAGAGATAAGAGATGACTAGAGGTCATACCGCCTCTAATTTGCATAATGTGATGACTATAGTACAATTCATGAATTTTTAACTTTTAGAAGTACATCTTTCTCATGACAGATTGTACTCTCTAAAAAAATCGAGCGAAAATTTTCTCTCTTAAAGGAGTGAATACAAAAAAGAGTGAATTTAGAGTGAAATTGGAGTGAATTTTTAGTGAAACTGTTCATTTTCACTCGTTTTAGAGTGACCTCAGGGATCACTCCAAAATCTTCGAGTGATTTTCACTCGATTTCTTTTTTTAGAGAGTAGAAAATTTGATACTTTCTGATGATTTTTTCCCCATTCACCTAGGGGGCCGAGTGACGAGACAGTTTTCATGACACAGATTGAAACGTAGTTTTCACGCACAAATCGGGGAACAGGACTTTCGGAGAGCTATAGTAAAAAGATGTATAAAGATAACAATATGGGAAGAAAAAGTGAAAAAAAAAAAAACGCCTTCTGTCAAGTTGAAAGGAGGCACCGGCGCTTTGAGAGCTTTGGTTATAGAATTCACTGTCTTATGATTTGAGTTTGCAAATTATTTCCATGTCACTGTAAAAAAAAAAAAAAAAAAAAAAAAAAAAAAAAAATCTATTCATGAATTCATCCAATGCTTGGTCCTTTCTTTCTTCCTTGAAGTTCGATAAGAGTTGGTCATCTAATAACTTTTCGTGAAAACCATGGCACAGCGCGTGACGTGTATTCTCTCTCTGCCAAAAGTGTACGTCGAAAGGTTGATGACGTAAGCCTCCACGAGTCTGTAGCTTGTCACACACGTGACCATCCCAGCTGGAACAGAGAGGGAAGGGAACTCTTGAGTGCACCGTTCGTTGGTTAGCGGCTGATGGAACGATTTGTCCTGGTGATGCACATGATGATAAAAAATAACAACAGAGATTCACAAGATTAAAGTCCTATTTTGATATAAGCATTCTTAACTACCACCTTTTATTTCAATAGACTTCATTCTCGATGTTTGATATTTTTGATTTATGTTTGATATCTTTAAGATAATTATATTATGTTTTATGTCAGTGTTGTCTGGGACAATTTATTTGTTTTACAGGGACCCATTTTTCTCTCTCTTCTTTCACAACAACATAATATATTATCGATGTTTATCTCTCTCCCTCACTCTTCTGTAACTCTCTCCGTCCTCTCCCCTCCCTCTCTCTCCCACCCCCCCCCCCCCTTCCCTCAATAATGTAGGTGTGGGTATCATGGCCATGATCGCGTGGCTTCATGTTCACGAAGTAAAAGCACTACACCAATATGCGAATATCACGTTGACAATCCCATACATTTCTTTCCCTTCCCAAGGATTTTAGTTCTTACAAAGACTTTCAAGATTGAGTCACCTGCAGTAACTGGACCAAGGTTCCTTTCTCGTTGAGGGAGAGGACGACTGGGAAGGGAGTGCTGACCGAAGAACAGAGATCCTTCGTCCGGTCGGCCAGGGTGCCCCGGTCGTCACCTTGTGGCGGTTGCTCTCGACGTCGTCTCTCCATTTGTCGGAGGCTCCGACCATACCTCTTTCCTTCGCCATTCACTGAAACTTTGGAGGAAGATCCTGGAGAGTCCTCATGATATGCGATGGAAGTATCTGTGCTTGGTCCACGTACTCCTTCAGGATTCAAAACTTCTCGCTGAACACTGTGGGGCCGCGTCGTGACTTCATGCAGAGTATCTCTTTCAAAAATACTTCCCAGGCTGTCAGATGGTGTCGGCAGCATCATGGAGTCCGAGTCGAGGCTTACTCCCGCGGCTGAAGGAAAAGTCAATGGAGTTCTAGCGGTCTGCTCACTGCGTTCATTCACTCCGCCTGTATCAGTCGACGTCAACACCGTTACTACATCTTCAGATGTTCCATGTTGTGAATACGAAACTGAATATGACGTCACTGAATTGACATAACCAGCGTCTGCCTTGATACTCGTTTGTTGGCCTTTAATGTCACTCTCCGTGGACACGTTATCGACAAGCTGAAGCAGCGTGCGGAAAGAGCTAGTTGAGGAGACACGTGTCAGCTTTTCAGATATTACCGACGAGATTACATTGGGATTAGGAGACAGTGGTGTAAGTGACGTCTCAGTAAAAGTAGGGTTTCCTCTCGTGCTACGTGTGACTTCGTTTACATCCAGTGATGAAGGTGAAAGTAAGGAATCACTTTGTATCAAGGTAGAATCCGAGATTTGTAATTCTGTGCCATGGCTCTCATCAAAGTCTCCGGATTCGCGTTCAGAATAACCATGAAATGTTGTCAGTGAGCTCGATGACGTGTCATCTGTCCTAGCTGTGAAATCTGATCCCGGGCTGTCCTGGGATGAATCGACAACATCCAACTCTATTTCATGATTGTCGGGTTCTGGTCTTACATGTTGTTCTGAATCCATACGATTTCCTGAGGATGATGTTGCTGGTGTTAGATTTTCGTTGACGGCATTAGTCGCTTCAGCCAGAACAGAAACATGTCCAATGGAAGCCCCAGCTGCTCTTTCTGTCTGAATACGCAACGAAAATGGCTCCCTAGGAGTCGACGTAACCTCTAACCTTTTACCTCTCGACGATGACGATGTAGGCAAGGACCCTAATGATTGATAACTGTCTATAGTTGTGATCTGCTGACGTGGGGTGACGAATTTGTGTGAGGTTAAGACGGGTCGCTTTTGAGGACGGACACGCTTCCTGAATGCCCTAGCTACGATCTCACTCTTCCCCACATCGCCCACATGGTCATGATCACCATCCATCGCCGCTTCTCTTTCCCTTAAACCATCATCTGACTCTTTCCGTGCGCGCTGTGTGCTCGTTAAGGGTTCTAATGTAACGTCATCACGGTCAAGAAATAATGATTCCACTTCGCTGGTCACATGTGCAAGACTTCTTGGTGTTGTCCTTCCATGGTTCATCTCGCCAGACTCGATGGCGAGCCGCGGGAGCAGCGAACCTGTTGAACTAAGACCAGAAAGAAGCCTATCTCTTGAAATCTTAGTATCAGTTTCACTTCTGAGCAGACCTGGCTCCGGGAACGGGATCACCTGACTGCTATTCTGACTGTGGGCATTTGCCTGATGTTTAGGTGTCCGAACGAACAAGTAGCAGTGCTTCATAAAGATGTAATTTAATTGATATTTCATCAGTCTTAATATATCCTGTTGATGCTCAGGCTGCTGTAGTAAAAGTGGATGCTCCTCCAAACTGAGACAATGAACAACAATGGACGAAAATTAACAAGTGAGAAAGAGAGAGAGGGAGAGAGGGGGGGGGGGGAGACAGACAGACTGAATTCCTGCTCTAAACTTATTGAATTTTCACGACGAGGAGAAGCAATCATCGCAGACGAGAATACTGTACGTCTCACTATCTGTTGTTATATTACTGGCACAACACATAGCTTTGAGATTGAACATGTTGTTCTATACTACATTCATGTTAATCGTTAAATAAAGGCACAAAGTGTTAATCAATTTACAGATTCGTTTATTGGATCTTTCATTGAAACGAATTACAGAACTAGAACTCGTTTTGAATGTTACACAATATTATTCACATTAAATAAATATTATGGCTGGTGCTTTGGAATTACAATGGAGGAGATCAAGTCCAGCTTACCGGCGCATCATCACCGCATGTTCACGTATTGTTTTCTTCTGTGATGGGAGGAGGTGTGGTTCGTCGTCTGCACAGGTGTAGCAAGGCGCGCAGTCAGGACACATGTAGAAACAACCAGCGATCGTCGCGCAGATGACGACGAGACAACCGATCGATGTCGCGATGAGGAAGGGAGGTGACGACTCGTAGTCGACGTGATACTGGAAGGGGGGGGGGAGGAGGGTAACAAAAGATAGGATCTCACTATACTGTTTAGGATTAGATTAATCACAGATATCATAATATGTGACTGTGCAAATTACGTTGGTTATGCCTTTGTGTGGATTAAAAGATGTACTTTATCGTGAGACGGCTTAGCAAAAAATCCCTGCTCTATATAAGTCTGCCATCGGGAAATATCATATGGAACTTATGAGAAGGCCAGAATTTATTGTCTGTGACACCCACTTTTGAAGGCTTACAATGTATCTTCAGTTGAAGTATCATTCCAGCCATGAAGGCTTTCAAGAGAGCTCCACAATACACAGGGCGACTAGCCCATGCCTGCCGAGTGGAAAAGGTTAGGTTCGAATCAGGTCATTATGAGGACTTTAGTCTACCATATACATACATGCAGAACCTCCATAAAGTTTATACAAGATACTACAAAGTAGCCTACACATCCTGACTAGTCCTGTCAAGTCTGATATGATCTCTTCATGAGAAGGTCTATCCATAACCTACGAGTCATTCTTCAATTTCTTTTGTTACTGAGAAAGGGTTTACAAATAGTAGGCCTAAGGAGTGGATCACTTCAGGCCTTGCAGCGTTTTGCTCTGTTCCATGTGTAATTAAACCTGTTCCATATGGGAACCTGGTGGTCTGCATTTCAGAATTCAGCATGGAATGGGTTAAGATAGAGCTCGATTGATTAATAATTAGAAAATAAATCTGCTACATAATCTCATCATCTTGTTGTGTTGCTACAACTGCTGATAACGATGATGATGACAGTGACGGCGAAATTACATAGAACATCACTAACTTTAATAATACAACCACACCCTGATACAAAGATACAAGAATGAAAAAAATTAAATGTCAATTTTACCTTTGACCTGTAAGGAGTTCCCCCGTCTGTAGGTTGACTCTGATCATGAGAGTGACTCGCTCGCTCTTCGTTGAAATTGTGCATCATATTCATGGTTGTGGATTGATGTTTGACTACTGACAGCAACACGAAGTAATCATTACATTGTTTTCACGAGTAACGTAAATCGTCCACGTTCCAGCGAATTCCAACCGACCACGTACACAGACTCTGCTCGGAAGCAACGGATGTATACCAGATGAATTGTCTATTATACAACTCACTTTCAAGGCATGTATTATCAAAATCATTCACGTTTCATTGTTGAATGATTATCAATGTGAATATAACAAATCACGCTCAAATACACTTTCCTCTCTAACCTATTCCACTTGTCCACGTCCACTTTGCGAAAGTGTACAAACAATTACTGACTCGGAGGCTACTGAATGGTATAGTAAATATGAGGTGTCACTGATACGCGATATTCCATAGAGCAATGAAACCTCATGGTGTAAAGGCAGATATGAACCATAGTTAAGCTTAGTTCGACCATATCACAACATGGATTCGATTGTTTCCTTGCAAAACTTACAAGGATCGGTCACGATGAAATGCATCAGCTCTATCTGGTATGCCAGTCTCAGATTGTTTATTTCTAATCAATAATGCAATTTAATACACATAGCATGCAGACACCTGTTAAGGTAGTATTTACACTACATGGCAAGGCCGATGATCACGTGACCAAAAACTGTATTCATCACTGGTGCCAATATTGAACGTGGGTGACAACTGTTTGGTTCAAGCATGCAAGCCACTGGTGCCATGATGTTTGTAGTGTTAAAAGGGGAGTATATAATATGTAACCCTTTGTGACGGAAATGCGTTTATCACAGGCGTCTGCTTGCAAAATTTTCTGGGAGCATTATTCGGAGACATGCAGACATAATGATGCAGGAGTCCATCGGGGCAGTATTTCATAGCTGTTGTCATTATCAGCTCTCCGCCTATCTCCCTAAAATACTCACTATTATAAGGACGTAGTTCTCAACGGATTATAGATTTCTATTTCATTAAATTATTATGTGACACTATTGTCTCGCACTCCGTTAGGAAGTACTTACGGTTTTATGGGAGAATAGTGTGATATGACAGAGGTATACCCAGTCGCCGTAGCGATATTTCTAGTTTAAGCATATAATCATTCCATCACTGATATTCCATTATAATACTTGTATCAATGAATCTACACTCCATCTTTGCTTGTATGTTTGTAATGATGTTCATGTTATGTTTACGCTGTTTTTCTGGTCGAATGAATCATATTCATGATGATTATGATGATGATAATGATGGTAATGATAACGATAGTAATAATAATAATGATAATGATAATAATAATAATAATAATAATAACAATAATAATAACAATGATAATAGTAATAATACTAATGATGATGATAATAATAATAATAATAATAATAATGATAATAGTAATAATACTAATGATGATGATGATAATAATATTAATATTTTCCCATTCATTACACAAGGAAGACAAAAAAATACAGCATTACTGTCCATACAGAGCTTTAATGTATACATCAATGTCCTTTTGTTACAGAGACCATCACCGATCATGTAGTTGCAAACTCTAGTTGACAGAAAAAAAAAATAAGTACAAAGACAAACTGTTGTTAGTACGGGTGCTGTTCGTTATTCCGAAGGTTCGATATTCCGAAGGTTCGTTATTCCGAAGGTTCGTTAATCCGAAACACGCAAATTCCCTATACCTAGAGGTTCGTTAATCCGAAAATGAAAAAGGGTTCGTTATTCCGAACATTTGTGGCGTTATTCCGAAGGTTCGTTATTCCGAAGATTTGTTCATTCGAAAATGAAATACGGAAAAACGAACCTTAGGAATAACGAATCTTCGGACTGAAGAGCCTTCGGAATAACGAACCTTCGGAATAACGAGCTGTAACCGTTAGTACAGTGCACTCCCGTTATAACGAACGCGGTTTTAACGAAATTTCGGTTACAACCAAGTAAAAATTAAGGTCCTGAACTTATCATCTATACAATTATCTTTATACAAGTTATTTTGTTCGTCTATAACGAACTTTTGATACAGTGCACTCCCATTATTACGAAATCCTCGGGACCGGCATTTTTCTTTCGTTATAACCGAACAAATGAAGTATATGATGAAAACACGCAAACTACGCGTATATTTTATCAATATTTGAATACTCATCATACGCAGGAAAGCTATGTCAAGTGGGATTCTATCTTATTAATTTCGTTTAAATGCTACATCTAAGAGAGAGCATAAAGTTGTTTGCACTTTCGCCCATAGTTGGGAAAACAATATATATAAAATGATGGTTTAGGATTCGGTTACAGATCGTTATTCCAAAGGTTCGTTATTACTAATGTTCGTTATTCCGAAAGCTCTTTAAATATTCTGAAGGCTCGCCATTCCCGAGATCCCGAAGGTTCATTACTCAGAAAATGAAATTACCCAGCAAACACATAACGTTTTCAGAACTTTTCCTAAACGTTTTTTTTTTTTGAGGTTCCGTACGTTTTCGTATAAAATGGACGTTTTTAAAACGAACATATAACGTCAAAGTGGGACTTAAAATCTACCGCAAAGGACTTTTTTTTTTTTTTTTGCAAAACGTTTTCAAAACGTCAATAGACGTTACAAAACGTTTTTATTATGTCTGCTATGTCTTCGTCATCTATAAACGTTCATAAAACTTTTTCATTAGGTCTGCTACGTCGACTTCGTCTTTAATGAATGTTTAGAAAACGTTTTTATTTGGTCCGCTAAGTCTTCATCATTTCTTTCTCTATCATGAATATCTATACATATTTATGAATATTCGAATATTCAAATAAGAAAATCTAAAATTTGAAAACTTTTGGAAATAGATAAGAGACATTGAAATCTGAAGAATTAATGCTGGGTTCAAACTTTCTGTGTTAAAATTTGTACCTACGTTATTGTTAAGTTATTCACAATTTCAAATGGTGTTATGAAGAGGTATTTTCATGTTCCAAGGCCTAAAGATAATATGTGTGATTTAATTTAATAACCATATCTTCATGCATTTCAACATTTTTGCCGGTATATAAAAGAATGTGATACTGATACATCAACTGGGAATAGGATGTAGGAGGTATAGGTGGTATAGACATTAGAACAGGTTAGGATAGGATTCTATACGATTATATAGGATTAGGGTAATCCCAGACTGTGCATGTATAATCACATAACTATACATTTTTAAATGCCCAATAAAAATAAACATTAGACTTTCTTAAAAGATTTTCTGGACGTTCCAGACGGATATGAAAGGTTCTCTAAAGCGTTCTGAAAAGGGTCACATGACTTTCTTTTTTTAGACGTTCTTAAAACATTCTTTTTTAACGTTCTAGGCTGTTTTCCAAGGTTTTCTAGACGTCCGCAGAAGGTCCACAGAATCTTTTGAATATTCTTAAAAGGTTTTCTGATTTAGGTACGTCCAAAAAGGTTTCCGTAGGTCCTAAAAATTCTGAAAGGTTTTTTTTTATTGGTTTTTTAAATGTTTAAAAAACCTTTTATAAAATGTCCATTTGAAACGTTTTAAATACGTCGAAAACCTTCCAAAAATGAACTTGTAACGTTACAAGATCGTTCAGAAAACGTCCAAGTGTTAGCTGGGAAAATATTCGTTATCCTGAAGCTTTCGCTCTTCCGAATATTCGTTATTCCGACATTGGTAATTCCAGAAGAGATATAACGTTCGTTTTCCGAAACTTAGTTGAGCCGAAAATAAAATAAGATTCACTATTTCAAAGGTTTGTTAATCCAAAAATTAGAAAGGTTCGTTATTTCCAAGGTTCGTTTATCCGAAGACGATTATAAGGTATGTAATCTCGAAATTTTGTTAGTGTACTCACCCTTTTTCACTTTTGGATTAAGGAACGTTTGGAATGACGAAGATTCCTGTTATTTTCGGATTAAACTTTCATTGTCGGATTAACGAACCTTACAAACAAGGAACCTTTGGAATAACATCACAATGTTCATAATAACGAACCCTATTTCATTTTCGAATTGACGGACATTTAGGTATATCAGAATCTAGGACCTTCGGAACACCTTGTCTTATTTCATTTCAGTTTAACGTATCCCTCAAAAACACTGTGCGTGACACACGGAGCGAACGTACAGATGTGAAGCGTTCGCCAACGTAGAGATGTTATGTGATTGTGCGTTCCGCTATGTATTTTCGTAAGCTATCCGCATTCATTATATCGGAGCACATTTCCTTTGTTTTTTTCTTTGTCAGTGGCACTCGGAAAAGACTTCGTTATGAAGAAAATTTCGCTTCAACCGTGTTCGTTATGACAAGCGAATTTGGTACCATAGACTTAAATGGCGATAATTTTTGGACCAGAAGTTTTACTTCGTTAAAACGAAATTTCGTTATAACCATATTCGTTGTAACGGGAGAGCACTGTACGTATAACGAAAAAAACAAAAACAGTCGGTCCCGAGGACTTCGTTATAATGGGGATCGCCTGTACTGCAAAATTTGCGTTACTTCTAAAGTAAAAGTTACACTATATCAGGTGCGGATCCAGGAATTCTGTATAGGTGGGGGGGGGGGGGGGGCGCAAACAATATTTCTGATGCTACTTCCGGGTTTCATCTCATTTTTTAAATTTCTTTTGTTTTAACAACAAATAAAGAGGGGGCGCGTGCCCGGTGCGCCCCCTCTGGATCCGTCACTGCTATAGGCCTATGCAAAACTGCAGCCAAGTGAAAATAAATAGTCACAGGCCTAACAATGCATAGCAGTATCCTTTTAGTATGTGTGTGTGTGTGTGTGTACGTGTACGTTTATGCGTGTGTTACACGCTATATGAACCAAACCTCACCCCAACTTTCTGTCTCCCTCTCTCTCTCTCTCTCTCTCCCTCTCTCTTACTTCCCTCTTGCCTCCTTATACACTTATATTGATTGTCGATGGACAGGTTTACATGCAGCAATGTAACACTCGAGCGGTCACACTACACTCATAGGTGATGCTTCGTCTCAACTTAGGCTTTAAAACACATGTTACTAGCTGGTGGTTTTTTTTTCATTCTTTAGGCCAACGGACGTTCACATGTTGAACATTCAACACTCTTGGCGATATAAAGAATCAGTGTTTGCGACAATGAAAACTCCTCACGAATTAGATTGCAACTGTTTACAAACTTGATTGCAACTACACGGTGCCCTCTAAGCCTAAAATTCGCCACGTTCGCAGATATTTACTAACATTCGCTAACATTCACTTCTGAATGACATACCCTGTAGAGCCCACAATGTCAAAATCGACCACTATTAAAGGCAGCCGGTCGTCGCAGGCGATTCGCAGCTCAGTAGAAAAGCACGACAAGCTGCTCCTCCCGTTATTGTACCCCCGTACGTACCGAATGCCGAACACGACGCTACGCAGCGCACCAGCGAAAACCTGATGGGGCACGAGCGCCGTGCGAGCTGTCCACTGTAATTTCAACATGGACGCCCGAATACCTACCGAATGGGGCCGAATGGGTGCATGCACAAAACCGCACAACAGCCATGCGCATGAAAATCTCTCCCGGTCCGCGACACAAGAAGTAGTGAGAGCTGTCGGGTGTACGTACGTACGTATCTGGCTCCAGTCTCTGTTTATATGCACTATGGTGCCAATTTCAGCAATCTAGGCAATAATATTTAAAAATGTCTGAAAATATTATATAACAATATCATAAATTATTCATATATTACGTTGTTTAATATTTGGTATTTATAAATATGCTTTGATGAAGAAATATTAAAACTCTAAGCTTCATGTATAGCAAGTTGCAATGCATATGGCCATATGGCAGGTTGTTATGATCTCATCGTGCAATGTTGTCTGCTGCGTCAGCTGCATGTGTTAAATACGTACAGCTTACAGTACGTTGGGCCGGATCGTAACATAGCAAAGTTGATAGAAAGTCGTCGGTACCGGTATGTCAGTATCAATATTGTGTGTGGTATGCGAGTACTGTTTGCAATAAAAAGTGCTGTACTGTTTCGGCTTAGCCTTGGCTTTGGTTTAGTAATGAAACCTCACAATGGAGATCAAACAGCCGTCCAACTCGAGGCAACGTATCTACTTGTTTGACGCTATCGACGAGTGGAGAACGCAGAGAGACGTGTTCTTAGCTGGAGGACAAGTAAGAGACCAGAGGGGGAGGCTTCAGCGTCAGCGTGCCGATGAAAATTTTGCTTTCCACTTGCTGGAGTTGCATGAACAGTTTTGCAGGAATTTTTATTTAGAATGTGCAAATTCGTGTTACGACATGCACGGTGGAATTGTGTTGCCACGGCTTACGCCAATCAAGCAACCCCAGCTGGCCAAGTCAACAACTTCAAGGAATCCAGATCCAGATGATGTGTAAGTAGAAGTCTACACATGAATCAGTGATTGAAGTGGAATGACTTTTTCTAATCTAGTATCAGTAACTTTAGGGCATTTGCGTTTGATCGACAAGTAGGCCTATTTTTCTATGTATAAATCCGCGTTCTCATTTATGTCAAATTATGATAATGCCGTAATTGAAATGACATTTGCTGGGTCAGTTTAATGTCATTAGTCCCATTAAATGAGAAGTTTTTCATATCAATCATGTTATGCAAATTCCCCAAGAATATGATTTAGGATTTGCAAATAAAAAAAAAAAAATGAATAGATCTATCGCAAGCTCCATCATACATGTAGTCTAACCCAACAGATCTGGTAGAACTCTAACGTTTAAACAGGGGAACTAAAGGTTCAAAGATGATAGATCTAACAATAATAGATTCTAGTTTAGGCCCTACTTCGACTTGAAGGTATGTCGGTTGGTGCACGGCCCCCTTCTATCACGGCCACAGTTACACTGTGCAGTGTAGCCCGACCAGACACTGTTACGCTATGCGAAAACAGCGTCTGACACGCACGGCATGCAGCCTCGAAGTGAGGAACCTCAACACAACTACAAAACTTAGGAACATGTATACTTTTCTCCTTTAAACAGAATACTTTACTCACGTTAAATGCTACAGAAGAATAGTTCGCCACACTGGGTCCATGGAGACCACTTGCGATAAGTCCGTGGAACAAATAAATGACACTTTCTGGCGCAATTCCTGACCGCCGGGCTTCGTCGTTGCAGGATTCAAAATGGCGCCTTGACTTATGCGCATGCGTGACCGGATGTGCTCCAGAGCGAGCGCGTGTGCGTTGAAAGTGTCGAACAAACCTTGGCGTCTGCGACACAATAACCCAGTACAGTTTATAGCTGTATACCTTATACTAGTAACCGTGCGTACGCTGCTTGAAAGGGCATTCACATCACGTGACCACCCGATATCTGAGCTTGGCCTGGCGTGAAAGATTGTGTACGGTGTGGACATGCTGGATATGATGATCAATTTCGGTAAGTTTCATTACGTACATTTGAATATATATAGCATCAGATGTAGAGTAAATATTGAAGAGTATACTCGATGAGTTTGAGGTGACAAAAATGATCGTAAGTATCAAAAGTCAAAGCTATCGTTTACGATTACGTCGCCTCTCCTAGTGATTGGTGGTCGCGCGCGTACAGCCCTGTCGCGACGTACCATGTACAGCGACTGGGCTGTGTATAGTTATGTGCAGTGCAACTGTGGCCGTTGGCCCTGCACGGGCACAGTCGCTTCCCCGTCCTGAATTTACACACGCCAGGGCAAGTATGGTTGGACCTACTACTAATCGACCGCCTAATGTTTATCTGCTTGATAAGAATATTTAACACTGAAATTCACGTAAAAAACTTGACCTACGTGATTGAGAAAATCCAGCTCTATCAAATGCCGTTGTTCCGTTTTCGATTCGAAGTTTCAGTGCAAAAATATCGCCGACGAACTTGCGTGGCCTCGTTTCAGCTCCCCGCGGTAAATCGCGTTAAAGGCAACCGGTCGTCGCAGGCGTTTCGCAGCTCAGTAGAAAAGCACGACAAGCTGCTCCTCCCGTTATTGTACCCCCGTACGTACCGAATGCCGAACACGACGCTACGCAGCGCACCAGCGAAAACCAGATGGGGCACGAGAGCCGTGCGAGCCGTCCACTGTAATTTCAACATGGACGCCCGAATACCTACCGAATGGGGCCGAATGGGTGCACGCACAAAACCGCACAACAGCCATGCGCATGAAAATCTCTCCTACGGGTCCCGGTCGCGACACAACAGTAGAGCTGTGTGGTGTACGCACTATCTGGCTGCAGTCTCTGTTTATTTGCACTAAGGTGCCAATTTCAGTAATCTAAGCAATAATATTTTAAAATGTCTGAAAATATTATATAACAATATTTTAAATCATTCATATATTACGTTGTTTAATATTTGGTATTTATAAATATGCTTTGATGAAGAAATATTAAAACTCTAAACTTCATGTATAGCAAGTTGCAATGCTTATGGCCATATGGCGGGTTGTTTTGATCTCATTGGCAATATTGTCTGCTGCGTCAGCTGTGTTACAGTATGTTGGGCCGGATCGGAACATAACAAAGTAAAGTCGTCGGTACCGGTATGTCAATATCAATACTGTTTCGGATTAGCCTTGGCTTTGGTTTAGTAATGAAGCCTCACAATGGTGATCAAAACAGCCGTCCAACTCGAGTAAAACGTATCTGCTTGTTTGACGCTATCGACGAGTGGAGAACGCAGAGAGACGTGTTCTTAGCATGCTTAGGACAGGGAGGTTTCCTCTCACCTCCCTGCTTAGGACAAGTAAGAGACCAGTGGCAGAGGGGGAAGCTTCAGCGTCAGCGTGCCGATGAAAAATTTGCTTTCCACATGCTGGAGTTGCATGAACAGTTTTGCAGGAATTTAGAATGTGCAAATTCGTGTTACGGCATGCACGGTGGAATTGTAATGCCACGGCTTACGCCAATTGAGCAACCCTAGCTGACCAAGTCAACAACTTCAAGGAATCCAGATCCAGATGATGTGTAAGTAACGTTAACAGTTAGAAGTCTATACATGAATCAATGATTGAAGTGAAATGACTTTTTCTAATCTATCTTTAACTGCTAGGGCCTTTGTGTTTCATCGACAAGTAGGCCTATTTTTCTATGTATAATTCCGCGAAAAACTTCTCTAAGTTCTCATTTATGTCAAATTATGATAACGCCGTAATCGAAATGACATTTGCTGGGTCAGTTTATCGCTTCTTAAAAACTGACCCAGCAGTAGGCAGCAAATGTCAATAGTCAGGGAATCGCAAGTAGTGGTAAGTTTTTTGTCATCACAGTATTGAGAATTTAAAGTATTTCATGTGCAAATGTAGAATCTAGATAGATACAGAGAGGTCACTTTCCTGAGCAGCTAGCGTCAACAATCCAGGTTAAATTTGCATAGCCAGATTTCATGGCTGCGATTCAAATACTGTTTGTCCCCATTGATTTAACTGTATAGCCAAGTCTCCTCTTTCATCATATTTAGGGGCCCTACATTTTAAGTTTGGTTAAGGAATTTTGATAAAGATTGTAATTTTCATAAGCTTGGCAACAGTTTCAGGCATCTATGTTGCATTTATAGTCAAACTTCCAATGCATTTGGTCCAATAATTTGAAACCAAATTCAAGTGATCCAGTGAAGTGTACATCTTTTCATGTAAATTCTACAAGTATGTTGAAATGTAAATTCTGAAGAAAAAAAAATTGATCCTTTACAGTTGAAATTCGTTAAAGTTTGGTTACACTGACAGTGTCAGGTCAGTGGTAGTAAGTTCTACAGAGTTACAGTAGTGTACGTACAATACCCTTGTACGTGAAAGTTACAGTTTTATTTACCTTCACATCTTCATATAGGAGTGTCTAATAGGGATGTTGATTGGTGTGGAAGTTGTTGATGAACAACAGTTCATAAGAATCCATTGTTTGAATTCTAATACAGATATTGGTCATAGGTCAAGGGGCAATATGAACCTATCAGTTTGTAACATGCTAATATGTACAGGTATGAGCTTCATCAAGTACGATTAATTGGTATCCGTGGCACATCCCTTATTTGTTTATCAAAGGTACGCCTCTGATTGGTATTTATCAGTGTTTGGTAGAAAGCTAACCCATTACAATGGCTTTGCGATGTTACACTGAGTTGACTATGGACAAAGGTCTACTGTCCGCGATTTTCATTAATTTGTAGGGCATTTTTCACACTTAACCTCAAATACTGATACTTGTGATAGGTTTATTTATAGTGGTTATCCTTCACACTGTATTGTTGAGACAATAGTGTTCTGTTTGTTTGTGTAAGAGGGAGATAGACAATAATTTCTTTATGCTCCTGTCTGAAGAAGGCATTACATCTTATTTGTCATGTACTTATCTAATTATGGGTTTTAATGTTCACTTTGTGTGTGTGTGTTTTTTTTTTAAAGATTATTCACACCAGGCTAAGCTGACAGAACTATAACTGTGAGTTTACCTAGTCCAATGAAAGGGTTTCGGCATTGCTTCTTACATATAGTATATTCCAGGCAGGTGATACAACGCTCACCTTCTTCATATTAGTTAGTAAAACAATGAAGAGTGCAAAAATACTGCATAAATGTGCAGTGCAACTGTGGCCGTTGGCCGTTGGCCCTGCACGGGCACAGTCGCTTCCCCGTCCTGAATTTACACACGCCAGGGCAAGTACATGATACAGGCAGGGTCTCCGACCCAATCGTCCGCGTTCAGAATAGACAACTCGGCGGTAATATCCGCTACCCATGACGATGTGTCATCGTCCATGATGGCCACCCTATCTATTATAATGTGGTCTGCACTCACTAATCTGATCTGATCTGATGATTAGATTACAGTATAGTTGACGAGTGACGACGATCGACGATGCGATGAAGAGAATGCGTAGTCGTACGAAGTATACGCAGCTAGCTACTAGCTCATGCGAACATCACACAGTACATACAGTATACCATACATTCAACTCACATTACACAAAACGTACTGTCCCGCGCTCAGCAAGCGATCGCGAGCAATCGAGATACTATAGCGCGATACATTGCTTTAGGGATGTCTTGCGCACACACACATTTCGCTTCGTAGCAACTTCGGAAGCGAGTTTACGTGCTGCCGCCCGCGGCTGAAATATGTCCATGTATCCTCGCGACTGGGTGTCTTTAATAGGATCGACCGCTGTTTTTGCATTGACAATGCACGCAAACCGAGTTGTATTGAACACCGTGTTGTACGAGGCTTTTTAGAAGCCTTTTAGAAACTTCCATAGACATTACATTGTGCTGTCATTACGATTCGGTGAAAATATTCATTCGAAATTTTGTCCTTGATTAAAACCATTAATGAACAATGAATTATCGCGTTTTCCCACACCATCCTCATCTACATTCAAAGCCAATCCATTTTTATGTGCTTTGCGCGCAGAGAAGTGCGTACTAAGTGTTCAGTGCGCGAATTATACGCGGTCGGTTTCAATAAGGGTGGTCGATATGTAGTAGGGCTACACAAGACACAGGGTCTCCGACCCAATCGTCCGCGTTCAGAATGGACAACTCGGCGGTAATATCCGCTACCCATGACGATGTGTCATCGTCCATGATGGCCACCCTACCTATATATAATCTGATCTGACGATTACAGTGTAGTTAACGACTGACGACGATCGACGGTGCGATGAAGAGAAGGCGTACACTGTAGTCGTACAAGTACACGTATAGGCAGCTAGCTACTATAGCTCATGCGAACATTGCATCACACAGTACATACAGTATACCATACATTCAATTCACATTACACAAAACGTACTCCCCGCGCTCAGATCAATCAAGCGAGCAAATGAGATACTATAGCGCGATACATTGCTTCAGGGATGTCTTGCGCACACACACATTTCGCTTCGTCGCAACTTCGGAAGCGAGTTTACGTGCTGCCGCCCGCGGCTGAAATATGTCCATGTATCCTCGCGACTGGGTGTCTTTAAATGTCATAACAACCACTAATGTCATAACATGTCGATGACAAATGTCATAATGACCACTAATGTCATAACACGTCGACGACAAAATAAATGTCAAAATCGGATAAACCACAAATGTCGCCTCCCTTTTACGAAATCCCTGGATCCGCCCCTGTAATACAAGCAATGGGTTTTGACATTAACTTGCGGTCGACGCAGTCGCGGATCTGGGGGAGAGGGGGGCGCCCCCTCCCCTCTATTTTTGTTAAAACAAAAGAAATAAAATGAAAAAAGGAAGGGGTTGCGCCAGCCTTTGATTTTGTAAAGGCGCCTCCTATTTACGGAATTCCTGGATCCGCCCCTGTGACGCGTTATGACATTTGCAGTAAATTTGGAAATTTTGACATTTGTGGTCGACGTGTTATGACATTTGCAGTAAAAATGGAAATTTTGCATTTGTCGTCGGCGTGTTATGACATTTGTGGTTAATCCGATCTTGACATTTGTTGTCGATGTTTGTTGTGTTATGACATTAGTGGCCATTATGACATTATTTTGTCGTCGACGTGTTCGCATCTAGTGGTCGATTTTGACATTAGTGGGCTCTACTTATCCCTTTTAGGAACACCATGCACGCCCCGGTTGAAGTAAATTCAGCTGGCGAAGAGCATTGAATCGCATATAATAATATTGCTCTATATAATATTTTATTAGACTGCCAATAAATTTAACGAGAAAATTACTGGTTTTCAGGGTTGACTATAGACTCAAAATACAGTCGTTTTATACTGACTGCAAGATGATTTCTCACATGGAACAAGAAGTGCCAATATAAAGGCGCTTTAGAACGAATCAAGTTATCAGATTCGGACCTATATGTAACAGATTTCACAGCAAATATGGTCTTAAATATAGAGTAGAATTCATATTGAATAAGTGATGACTACTTTAATTGGCATCATTTCGAAGAAATGAAGATTCCCCTTGCATTCAAAAGAATATGAGATTACATCCCAGTGTGTTTGAGAGATCAACACGTGACCATTTTTGTTTTCAGTAATATGAAATCTAGCTGTTTCAAGACTAGCCTGCAGTACGCACAAACATCATTAGCTGGCAAAGCCCCAAAACATGAAATCACGTGATAAAGATTTCATCACAATAAGCGGGTATTTCCAGAGCAGATAGCATCTAGGTATGCCTATAGCATTTCAGAGTCGCCATTTCATCCACTTCTTTCGAGGAGGGCAGAGTCTGACATCTCAGTTGCTGGTAAGATTTTTTTTTTTCTTGCGTATCAAATATTGAGCTAATCGTGCTATATCATATTTGTATAATTTCCCTTACGGTAATGTTTACATGGTTTATGGAACTCGTTTCTGTGATACTAGTAGTTTACCACTTGAATGTGATGAGCATGTAATGAGGCACTACACGCTGTCACATTTTGTTGACAAGGATAGCAATTGATGCTGACATAATCTTTTGATTTTGTCCTTCCAGTATACTCAAGTACATCAGGGAGGTTACAGGTGTTTATGTTTTAAACGTGATATAAACAACTGTGTTTCATGTGAGGAAAATGAGAAATATCAATAAGTATATTACACAGAAATAAAAAAAAAAAGAATATACGGACTGTGTTGTCACGGGACAATGTCTAACATGTGTAACACTTTGATCTGATACAGCATTACCATACACGGCGAGAATAGTGCAAAACGAGGGTACATCAAACATGGCGCAAGACGGAAGGTAAGTGTACGTACCGGGTATAATTTATTATCATTACCTTTGCTTGTTTTTGTAAAAAGAAAAAAAAAATGGATTAAGACAAGGCCCGACCCTAACTTTTATCTTACCACTCAAATCTTTAAATTAAAAATTTGGTGGCCCGCAATGAAAAGGAAAAATAACGATCCATTTGAATATTAGTTGCTCCATCGGGCCACCAAAAAATAACCTTTATGAAAATTTGGTCACCCGATATCAATTTTAGTGGCTCCAGGTCACCGGACCACCGCTAATGTAGAGCTGTAATTAAAATCTACTGCAGGATTAATCCCTCATTTACAAAGGTTGATGAAGCGTTAAACATATAGCAATGCTGTCTAGATTGTGTGTGTGTGTGTGTGTGTGTGTTTTATTTCTTAATTCGTGAGAGTTAAATGGTTTGTATACAATAAGATGTTGGTCGTAACTTTCTTCTAATGTCAGATGTAGCTTCACTCTGAATTGATTTAACAGTGAATTGATGTGATGTACTTGGGAATTTGATATGAGATTTACATCACTAAACAATGTCAAAGAAACAATTGTGAGACTCTTCCACTGCATGTTCCAATCTTATATCTTTTTTTTTTTGTATGTAAGTGAAGTTTTGGTTTATTCCTATGAGCTTATATGTGTGTGTGTTTGTGCGTTTCTGTATTTGTATTTTAGAGGAGCAAGTTTCCAATTTTTACTACTGATGTATCAGTAGGTGTTATTATGTATATTTTGCAAAAGCGAATTTTTTTTTAACAGAAATGTTTATTCATTCATTCATTCATTTCATTTCATTTATTTTCACTTAATAAAACATGCATACATAAAAGTGTGACAATAGTATAACAAGTATAACATGAAAAGTGACAAAATAGACAAACAAGCAAACAAACAGCCAAAGTTTATCAAGTGAAGGGGTTAATGAGAAGGCGCTAGGCCTTATTTAAAACTAACCCCGGGAAAGTAAATACAGTGTATTGTCTCTTCTTTCTACAAACTATAACCAGTAACTGAAAAAAAAATCTGATATTCACTCGTTATTCGTGTGGAAATGACTGAAGTGGATTGATAAGATAGCAGTGTCAATTAAGCGAAACAAAACCAAGAAAACATCTCTTACGTAGCATCTTATATTTTGAAAGAAGAGGCTATCAGCTTAGAAGTGTTATAAGGAACTTGTAGTGGTTATCACAAGAATTAGCAGTTTATCCTAGATGCTACATACTGAGTAGGTGAATATCCTCATTCACGACTATTTCAACCAGTGGCGTATCTAGGGAAAACGGCGCCCGGGGCAAGCACGAAAATTGCGCCCCTAATTTCTGAAAAAGTGTTCAACCCCAACCCCATCCCGGTAGGGACTTTAAAAAAAAGTCTACCCCACATGATGCTTTTTCAAGCACTTAAAAGGGATCTTTTGAGGATGATTAAATGTAATGAATTTTGATAGATTTTGGCGAGCGAGCGCAGCGAACGAGCCGAAAATATTTGTATTTCAGCTTACAAAACATGGAATTCTTGTCTTTTTTTGCTTACCAAATCTTACAATTCTAATCAAGATATAGTGACGGCCTTATAGATAACGATTTATACCCCAAAACCGAGGACTTGAAAAAATACTCTAAATTAGTGCTCGCGAGTGAGCTGAAATTTGTATATGTCCTCGTCATCATCACCACGATCACCTATTGTTCTTATCTTTTTTATATAAATTTTGGCGAGCGAGCGCAGCGAGCGAGCCGAAAATTTTTGTATTTTAGGTTACAAAACATGGAATTCTTGTCATTTTTGCTTATTAAATCTCACAATTATAGTGACGACCTTATAGATAACGATTTATACCAACAAACTGAGGACTTGAAAAAATACTCTAAATTAGTACAAGCGAGTGAGCCGAAATTTGTATATTTCTGCGTCATCATTACGTTTTTTCTTATTTCTTTGATTTTTTTTGCGCCCCCTCCCCCGTATGGTCGAAACCGTTGGCGTCCTCTTTCGATCCAATCGGCGATCGCTTCAGAACGAATGAAATTGCAGTCGCTGCTCCGTGTAACATTTTTCCTGGTAAATATAGAATTACATGAGTGAACACAATAGATATTATCATTTTGTCCGCGTCATCGTCACGTTTTGTTCTCATCTTTTTCTCTTTTTTTACACAAATTTTGGCGAACGAGCGCAGCGAGCGAGCCGAAAATTTTTGTATTTCAGCTTACAAATCATGAAACTCTTGTCATTTTTTGCTTATTAAATCTTACAATTCTGATCAAGATATAGTAACGGCCTTATAGATAACGATTTATACCAACAAACTGAGGACTTGAAAAAATGCTCTAAATTAGTACGAGCGAGTGAGCCGAAATTTGTATATTTCCGCTTCATCATTACGTTTTGTTATTATCTCGTTTGATTCGGGTTTTTTTTGCGCACCCCCCCCCCCCGTAAAACTATGTTCGAAACCGTTGGCGCCTTCTTTTGATTCAATTGGCGATCGCTTCAGAACGAATGAAATTGCAGCCGCTGCTCCGTGAAACATTTTGCCTGCTAAATATAAAATGACATTTGTGAACACATAGACACTGTGATTTTGTCATTATCACGTTTTGTTCTTACCTTCTTTTTTATAGACATTTTGGCGAGCGAGCGCAGCGAGCGAGCCGAAAATTGTTGCAGCCGCTGCTCCGTGAAACGTTTTGGCTGCTAAATATAAAATGACATTTGTGAACACAATAGACACTGTCATTTTGTCATTATCACGTTTTGTTCTTACCTTCTTTTTTATATACATTTTGGCGAGCGAGCGCAGCGAGCGAGCCGAAAATTTTTGTATTTCAGCTCACAGAACATGGAATTTTTGTGTGAACACATGAACACAATAAACATTGTCATTTTGTCCGCGTCATCTTCATGTTTTGTTTTTATCTTGTTTGATTTGGTTTTCTGCCCCCCCCCCCCCTTCCAACCCTTCTCCCTCCCCCTTCCGGGCGAGTTTTTTTTTTTTTTTTTTCTCTCCTTCTTCTTCTCCTTTTTCTTTTTTCTTCTTCTTCTTCGTTTTTTTTTTTTCGTTTTTTTTTCTCCTTCTTCTTCGTTTTTTTTTTCGTTTTTTTCTTCTTCTTCTTCGTTTCTTTTTGCGCCCCCAAGGAGTGGCGCCCGGGGCACGTGCCCCCCTTGCCCCCCCCCCCCTAGATACGCACTGATTTCAACGTATCAACGCCATTGCTTTGTTGCATTGAAATGTTCCTGGATACCCATGTAGTTCAATACTTCTGTGTGACTCATGCGTGGAAAATGGAATAAAACGAAGTGACACAAAAGATATTATATACCTCATATATAGAATCCTCTCATCTGATTGGTTAAAAGGGGAGTCATGAAAATAGCTGTGCCCCATTGTTGATCAAAATGACGTCATGATTTACTGTGCGCGCCCGGGGCACAGTTGGTTGACTGTGCCCTGTAAATACGTTTGGAGACAGACAGTCGCAACCCCGTACACATAGATCACATGTACGCACCAATGATACGACCGCCGCGCTGTCGATCAGCGTTGATTACGAATGCTACGGTATCTATATATTTCGGAATCTATATTTTCTGTATATAAAACAAATAATGACAGCTTGATATTCGGGGCACAGCTAAAATTATGTAGGCCCTCGGTGATGTGAAAACCATAACTATGCCCTCAGCTTCGCTTCGGGCATAGTTATGGTTTTCACATCACCTTGGGCCCATAATTTTAACTGTACCCCTCATAGCAGTCATTATTTGTATACTATGGCCCGAATTCACGAAGGTGGTGCAAAAGAAACCATGGACAAGATAAACGGAGCGCCACGTGTCGCACGGAACATTTCGTTACGAAATTGGTCACTTCGTCGACAAAATGACCGTTTCGTTAACTAAATGATCATTTCGTGGAGGAAATGTTCATTTAGTTGTAAAATGTCATTTCGTTACAAAATAATCATTTCATCGACGAAATGACTGATTTCGTAACGAAATATTCCATGCGACATTTGGCGCTCCATGGTTTTTGTTCGATGGTTTAAACCATGGTTTCATTTGTACCATCTTCGTGAATTCGGGCCATTGGGAAGAAAAGCTCCCTAGTTCAAAACGCAAAATCAGTGGACTTCTTTTCTTCTAATCTTACATATTCTGCCAACCACGGAAATGCAACCGTTCGAGGATTTTACATATAGCATACCCAGGGTAGCCTTTCCAATCGTGTCATTTTGTTTGTTTGTTTCATAAGTAATTTATTTTCTCCAAATCAATATACATAAGTTACATAATAATGAACATGTGGGAAATATACAAAGTAAATTCAAGACAGAGTCGTTTGAATTGCACAAACAACGATATAATAGGAAATTAATGATATACAGTATGCATGTCTATGCAGCAGGGATTACAATAACAAACTTATTGTAGTTAAGAAGCGAATATGCAGAGGGCCGCCATTGTAAGCATTGCTTGAAAAAATGGCCGGCCCAAGGAAAAGGTAGGGACGTACTAAATTCGTGACATTGTAAGCATAGCTCCTCCGGAAGGCTCTGCGATTATTACTCCCAACATGATACCATTTCAACACCTGGATCGAGAGGGACTCGTAGGTAATAACATCTTACCTAATGGCATAATCATTAGGGGAATCAAGAGAAAAGAATTTCTTTAACCATCGCACACTCCCCTTTTGAGGCGCAAGGTCACATGATAACTTATCCACAGTTTTCGTTCTCTGTACAGGCGTGGACGTACTACACATGGACATTCATCATTTCCTTAATTGATGCATGCCTCTGTCTATGTCAAAAGTGTCACAAAAGAAATTTTAACATTCTTCCCTGCTTTGATCTTACGAGCTCCGCCGCCGGCACGTCTGGGCAAAACATAACGCAGCTTTGAAAAATCTTTAAACTAAATGCGCAGAAGATAACAACTGTCTTAAATCAAGGAAAATGCATGCAGTGCAATTGTGGTATGTATTGGTACATCACCGCTCAGACATTTTCATTAGCAAAATGCAGGTACTTTTGAAGATTGAACATGATTTGTTATCTAATTTTCCACATTTTCCACACACTTTTCCAGAGTAAAAACAGATGGCAAGGGAAGAGGGTATGTCTGTTTTTCAATTAGGCAAAGTCATTTCTATGTGAGAGCGCTAGCGAGCGAATCGGTAATTTCCAATCAATGAAACTAGATCAGTCGTGTTCTGAGGTTTGCTGCTTCTCATCATTGGCGTTTATTCAAAGGAGTTTCAGTCTGAAAAGGCGCACCAGCCAAATAGGACCAGAATTAGGGAAACAATTCGTTTGTCAGTGACGATGCATGATTATGCAATCATCATTTTTGAGACACCTGTATGTACTCATTGAGATGCGCATAGTCAGGTGGCGGCGGATCTCGTACTTCAAAGTGGAAGGCTTCGTTGAAAGTCCATTCGTTAGTAGGTCCATGGTACAGGGGTGCATCTGAATTGTATCGACAATATTGATTCATTTGACATTAATTATACGCTTGCATCGAGGAGTTTTCAAGTTATATATGTACGTCGGTCAATTCTTTTATATTCTTATTCCTTAATATTACCATAATTTTTTTTTCTCGTTTCTAGATATTTGAAGAAAACATCAACAACAACGACGACGACGACTTTTTTATATTGATATCATGATTAGGCAAGCAATCGAGGAGAATGTATGTCCAAGGAGGTTTAACACATTGGAGTTCCAACTGGCTGCAATTATTCAAACAGTTGTCAGATTTCTATTGATGTACAAAAGAATTCCACAGGTGCACTTGCATTGACTTGTGCCTTTGATGATCGATGTTCCAAGCCGCCGTCTTGCTGAGCGATCTGAAGATTCATTTTGAACGTTATCATAATGTTGGCCATATTTTGCTTATTTATTTATTAAATGAAATAAAATTTCACGTAATGATAAAGCATGTAAAACAAAAGTCAATTCCGCCCAGAAATTTGCGCAAAAGTGTAAATCAGAGCTGTATCATGTGAAAATGTTTGAAACTGTACCATCCTAGAAAGCTGTTTTTATCACTTTCCGCTTAATTTCCACACTGAAACTAATATGGAATAATCTTCAAGTATAATTCTTTATTAATAGATATATCAGATTAGTGCCCGGGTATGCCCAGTCGAGTAATTTTCATCTTTATTTCAGCATTTTTTGCTCAATTTCTATTCGCGCATCCTCGTGTCTGTACCACCTACCTTTTATAAGAAGGGATAGCGAAAAGTAATTACCATCACAAAGACATATCTTCCTTTGAAAGTGGCTGGTGATTATACAATGAGACACGAGTCAATATTGTCTTCCTATCTGAACGGCAGATCCAGTTTGCAACATGCTTCAAATATTTTTGAGCGGCGGCTTCGAACATCTAGCAAAGGAAATAAGACGGTTGTGACTCCAGTCTCTAGAACCTCCTTGGTATGTCTAAGAGCAGCAGATAAATGTAACTGTAACCCACCAAGGATGTGTGTTGCGAACACATCCTTTCGGAACGACTTCTTACCATTTAAAACCTGTTGATGTTCTTGAGAAACAGGTCTCAAGAGATGATGCAGTACTACAGGAGAGAAAAGCTGCAAGCCCCTGGTCTGGATAGGATTGTTTCCGCGAAAACGAGCGTGGGAAACGTCATTAAAAACGATCTTTTCTCTAGTAAGTATACACCGTACATCACCAATATAGTAAAGGCACAATGACTATTTACATCTTCATGATATGTGGGAAAAAAAAATCCGAAAACAAGTGTTGGAAATATCGTTAGTAATGTGTGTGTGTGTATGTGTGTGTTTTTTTTTTAATTTATTATGATTCCAGTGTGTATCTATAACTTCCACATTGCTGATGTATATTGCTGATTGGTGAGAAACAAATTTTAAAATAACAATTGTATGTCATATTCATGACAAGAAAAGTTCTTGTTTGATGGTATTGATAATCTTTTGTCCACTGAACAGTATTATTGCTTATGTTGTCGACCCCCTAGTTAATTTTATTTTTGATTAATCTTCCTCTACTGGCATCATACCTGACTATATAAAAACAGCTAAAGTTGTTCCAGTTTTCAAAAAAGGGGATAAAAATGAAGTAACTAATTATCGGCTCATTTCATTACTCATTAGTATGTCAAAGTTTTAGAAAGGAATCATATGTATCAAAACATATACATTTTGTCAATTAAACCATGTATTTACTGATTTTCAATTTGGTTTTCGTGGACACCACAGGTGGTGGCGTATCTAGGGGGGGGGGGGGGGGCAAGGGGGGCACGTGCCCCGGGCGCCACTCCTTGGGGGCGCAAAAAACGAAAAAAACGGGAAAAAAAACGGGGAAAAAAAGGGAAAAAAAAGAAGGCAAAAAAAAAACGTAAAAAAAAAAAATCGCCCGGAAAGGGGAGAGGGGGGGGGGGGGTTAGGGGCAGAAAACCAAATCAAACAAGATAAGAACAAAACATGATAATGACGCGGACAAAATGACAATGTTTATTGTTAATGTCATTTTATATTAAGCAAGCAAAATGTTTCACGGGCAGCGGCTGCAATTTCTTTTGTTCTGAAGCGAAGACCGATCGGATCAAGAGATGGAGCCAATGGCTTCGAGCATATTAGTAATCGTAAAATGGATTTTAGATTGTTAAATGACGTAATGCAATGCCGTTCAGCGAGAGTGAGACGTGTAAATGGCATTGAACGCAAGACCGTCTGACAGTTTACAGAGTCATGTAAGTTTAGCTACTACTCACATGTATTTGTAAATAGCATTGAACGCAAGACCGTCTGCCAGTTTACAGAGTCATGTAAGTTTACTACTCATATGTAGTCCCTTAAAGTATATTAAGATCTTATAGAATTTTTTTTTATGATTGTATTGTCTCACAGGTTAGGGCAAAAGTTATTTTATTATAGTCTTATAGAGCTGTATTGTAATATTGTACACTGTAGTAGAATACCAATGTTATTGTTGTACAACAGAACAGCCCATGTTCACTAGCTGGAAGTTGATCAGCCTGTAGTTTTCATCTAATTTTGTTTGATTTTCATTTATAAGTAGAGAATCATTATTTTTTTATATTTCTTAATGTATACATAGTAATGAAAGTTGTAGGGGTTGACCAGAAAATGTCTGTTTGATGTGACATCCTCGGTAAATTACCCTGCCCAGACAGCCCAGTGCCAAGTAACGTAAACACATTCGTATACTACTTACTAAGTATTAGCAGTCTATTTTTAGTGAAGGTTAGCTGGTCAGCAGGAGAATGATGGCGCATGTTATGTACCTTCATTTTGGCAACACAATCTTCTCACAGAGATAATTCTAGACAAGTGGTGTTTCGTTCTTATCATGTAAACCAAATATTATACAGTTATTCTGTTTCTGAATGAAGTTGTCACTCTAAATAGTAAGAAACTGATATTTCCGTTAATGTTGCCAACAGTTTTAGGATTTGTTGGATACTTTTAAAGACAATTCCTGTCAATGACAAGGTTAGATTTAGAATAATTACCGTTGAGTGTTAAAATTCAGTAAAGACATTAAAGATATTCTAGTTGTTGTGATGCATCAATATTGTTTTCATTAGATTAAACCAAGAGTACAAAAATTGGCTTTACATGCAGTGTAGTTCTGCTGTGATTGTTTAAAGGAGATTTTCAAACTTAGGGGATACCCTCGAATGATTATGATTCTTTTTTATTCCAAGTTTATTTGAGAAGACAAGAAGACATAAAATTAATACAATTGCTATTTCAACCTTGTTAAAGAAAGCTGGGCAATAACAAAACAAACATCTTTGTTCTTGTTATTTCTTCTTGTGATCTTGTCAGAATAACATCATGAAACGGTCATTCAGTAAAAAAGAAAGTGGTGCTCAAGGGCGGAAGCGGCGATTGTTGCAAGAAGAGGAAACCGAAACCAACTAGAAATGTCGCTTTGGCGACTGGTATGCCTCCGGCATAATGCATGATTTTCCCAATAGGTCTAGATAGTACATGTGGACAATGTGTGATGACAGTTTCACAAAATTGGCAAAATATTGAAATGACAAGTTTGTCACAAATGTGTTGAATGTTCACCTTCCTTGACCTAGGTTTAATTGGATAAATAGGAGAGCATGTATCTAGGGATTTAAGGACTTTAACTCGACTTTGACCCATTCATACATTTAGGCATTGAGTAATTTTCAAGGTACGTGTACAGGTGTGGAGAAAAAGTGCAATTTCTGAATTGAACAGTAAATTGTTAACCATTTTCATCTGGCCCTTGACCCTAAAATTCATAAGATAATCACTTTCAGGTAGAACATGCATAATATGTACTAAGTTTCAAGATAACTTGAGCCACTTCCGAGATATGGAGGAAAAAGTTAGTTCAGCACTTTCACTTGATCTTTGACCTTTTGACCTTTGGACCTTTGAGGCAAAAAAAGAAGAAAAAAAAAAAACTTTCCAGAGAATTTCTATTAGGTTACACATGTATGCATACACCAAGTGTAAAAAAAAATAACCCTGCTGGCATTGCATGATAGGAGGGAAATAGTAAAATTTTGAAGTGTTGCACTTGACCTTTGACCCCTGACCTTTGACCCCATGAACCCTACATTCTCTAGATAATCACTTCCAGTCAGTATATGTTTATACTATGTTCCATGAAGATACCTTGAACAATTTTCCAAGGTATGGAGAAAAAAAAAGAAGTTTTAATATTTTACTTGACCTTTTGACCTTTGACCTTTGACCTCATGACCCAAACTTTCACCAGAGAATCTTAATTGGGTAGTACATGTATACACTAAGTTTTAAGAAAATATCTTCAGGCATTCAATAGATATGGTGGAAATAGTGAAATTTTATGTATTTGACCCTGACCTTTTGACCTTTGACCTTTGAACTCATGACCCAAACTTTCACCAGAGAATCTTAATTGGGTAATACATGTATACACTAAGTTTCAAGAAAATATCTTCAGGCATTCAATAGATATGGTGGAAATAGTGAAATTTTATGTATTTGACCTTGACCTTTTGACCTTTGACCTTGAGCATGTGCACCCAAAAGTTGATAGGCACAACTTCACCCCCTAATACACATACATGCCAAGTTTCATTGGGATACCTCAACAGGTTTTGATAGTTACCTTGTCCACAAAATTCATTACGGACGGACGGAAGGACGGACGGACGGACGGACGGAAGGACGGACGGAAGGACGGACGGACGGACGGACGGACAACCCGAAAACATAATGCCTCCGGCACCACTTCGTGGCGGAGGCATAAAAAGTCAAGGGAGTTTTTCTTGAACTACTTTAAGAAGGCAGCACCAAGTACGTCAACGAGTTCCAGATCCACAGAAATACCACCAGCAACCGTCTCTGAACCTGATGATAAACCAAGTACTAGTGAGTTAAATGACCAAGAGGAAATCAAGTCAGTAAATTCCACATGTCAAGGGAGTGAGGATCAGCATAGTGAACAGGATATGGACCTGAACAAAAATGAAGATGATGGTTGTAGTGACAGCAGTGGTAATGATGGCACTGAGACTGGTGAAGGGAATGGTGCGAATCAGTCTGATTCCATAACACCAGCAGTGATTGAAGAACATGACATTGGACTTCTGGAGTTCGATAAGGGGAGTGGGAAACCAGTAGTGTCAGATGCATTGAGAACAGAAATAGTGAAGCTGGGTTCACAGTATTTCCAAAATAGTGATGGACCGTTCCTCCCAACAAA
Organism: Diadema setosum; assembly: GCF_964275005.1. NCBI lineage: Eukaryota > Metazoa > Echinodermata > Echinoidea > Diadematoida > Diadematidae > Diadema > Diadema setosum. The sequence goes on from NC_092704.1 coordinate 731,604, forward strand.
TAACCGCTCAATGAACAAAACCTTGTTCAAGAGGAAACTGGGAAATGGCCAAGGGGAAGCAGTGACTCGATCATGGCTGATCTACTCTCCGCATAAAAAGTCAGCATTTTGTATGTGCTGCCTTCTCTTTTCTCGGTCAGAACATTCATCCTCATTGGAGCAGGAAAGTGGATTCAGCAATTGGAAAAAACCGGAAAGGATCAGTCAGCATGAAAATTCCAAGAAACATCGAGATTGTTTCACGCAGTGGAAAGAAATGGAGATAAATCTAGTTAGAAATCGAGGAATTGACGCAGGACTTCAGTTGCAGATTGAGAAAGAGAAGCAGAAATGGCGTGACATCTTGAAGCGCATACTTCATTGCATAAAGTTCCTTGCTACCCAAAACTTAGCTTTGAGAGGACACAGAGAACACCTTCAGGTAGACGATAGCTCCAATGTTGGAAATTTCCTCGGATTAGTGAAGCTAATTGCCGTCTTTGACCCTGTCATGAAGGAACACCTAACTCGAATGGAAACTCATCCTGGATCTACTTCCTATCTGTCTCCAGGAGTCCAGAATGAATTCATACACATCATAGCATCAACTGTTCGCCAATGTTTACTCGAAAGCATTCGTAAAGCCAAGTACTACGGTCTTTTGTTTGACTCAACTCCTGATCAGGCTCACCGCGAACAGATGTCAGAAGTAGTGAGGTATATGTTGAAGTTGACTTTGAGAGCCGAAAAATCCATGTGAAAGAGTCCTTCTTGGGTTTTATTCAGGTAAGCCAGAAGGACGCCAAGAGCTTAGCAGAAACTATCGAGAAACAGCTGGAGAAAGACAAAATGGACTTGAAGGATTGTCGCTCACAATGCTATGACAATGCTGCCGTGATGGCTGGACACAGAAGTGGTGTTCATCAACGGATAAGTGAGAAAAACGAATTGGCCGTTTTTGTGAATTGTGACAATCACTCCCTCAACTTAGTTGGTGTGCATGCAGCAAAGCAGGATACCATGATGGTCACCTTCTTCGGAACCATCGAAGCAATGTATGTGTTCTTCTCTCGTTCTACACAGCGCTGGGAAAAACTCAAAAGGGCCCTTCCGGTGGCTGTTAAGTCGGAGTCAGAAACCAGTTGGAGCGCAAGAACGGAAGCAGTGAAGCCTGTTTGCAAGTATCTTGCAGAGATACTCAAGGTCCTCGAAAATCTGATAGACAATGAAAACGAAACCAGCGACACGAAAAGTGATGCAAATGAACTCTACGACCGCATGCTCACGTACGATTTTCTGACTTTGTTGGGATTTTGGAATACCCTACTCATGCGCATCGACCGAGTTCAAAAGAGGTTGCAAGATCCTGCCATGAACTTCCACGATGCCGCCCTTGATCTGAAAGCCCTCCAGGACAATTTCAGTGACGAAAGAGAAGATTTGGTTGGTGAGGCACTCAAGGAAGGACTCGATCTGTGTGAAGAATGGAATGTTGCGTTTGAAAGACGTCGAAGACGAAAGAAGCAGATGGCTGGTGAGCAAGCAAGAGATGTAGGGTTGACAGCAAAGGAAGAAATGGAAAGAGTCATGAAAGGAACACTTGACGGTATCCATACAGAAATGGGAGAACGGTTCACTCGTTTGAACGATACCGACGCAAAGTTCGGGTTCCTTCTCAATGTCAAGGAACTGTGCTCGTATGGTACGGAGAGCACCAACTTGAAGAAGAAGTGCAAAAACTTAGGTGATGTGTACACTTCAGATGTGAACGGACAGCAGCTGTATCAAGAGATTTTGGAATGCAGGATGCTACTGTCAAGTCGACCAGAGGTGAACATATCAAAACCAGAAGAGCTCCTTGAATTTATCGTTCAGTACGGAGATGAAAGCGTCTTTCCAAACCTCCGCATTGCTGTTCAGATAATGCTCACCGTCGCAGTATCTATTGCTAGTTGTGAGCGATCCTTCAGCAAATTGAAACTAATCCTTTCGTACTTGAGGGCCTCCATGGGCCAAGACAGACTCTGTGATCTAGCTCTACTGAGTGTGGAAAGAGAAGAAACTGAAAAAATTGACTTTGAGCAAATCATTGACAGATTTGCAGCAGAAAAGGCGAGGAAAATTCGCTTGTAATGTTCATGCGGTAAAACAAATCTTGACACTTAGCGAGCCTATATCTGCAAAAGAGATGATTCCGGAGTACTGGGGTAATGAATTCTTGTAGGGTTACATAGGGATCACGGGATGAAAAGTATAATATTCGTTTGACTGTGCTGACTGGTGCTGGCATTTCTAACAAGGTACTTTGTGCTTACCATGTACACTAACTTTCAGTGTGTCAGACTCTCAGTGTGTGTGTGTGTTGGGGCCCTGGGTGATGAGTGTGTGCGTGATAAAGTGGTTGAGACTGTTTGTTCAGTACATGTATTATAATGGGAGAAACGGACCGGGGCTAAAACAAGACCGATATAATCTGTACGCTACATATACGGTCTGAACTCCTATGTATAACTGTTTACATCATGTATGTAAAATCACTCAGGTTGTCATGCAGTCACAGAATGAAGCCAGTAATCGATTAGACTCAAACAGTGCGAAAGTTGAGAATTCTTTGATGTTTATATTGCAGCCTCCAAAAATACAAAATACTTATAATAATAATAATAAAACAGGAACGCTCGATATGACCAGTATGACACAGTTAACACAGGGCAAGAAAACATTGTATCCCAGCCAGCTATATTTTTAGTTAAAAAAACAAAACAAAAACAAAAACAAAACAATCCAAGCTGTGTGGTTCTGCGTTATATCGGTGTCTTTGATAATTTTAGAAAGTAAAGCCATGAAAAAATGAAATTGTGCCCCAACACTTTCATTTAGTGCTTTGAAAAAGGGAAAAAATCTATTGAGTTGCCAGATTTACAAATAACTGCTACAATGCATGTCCCCCACTAAACTATCGTTTGAATTTTATAGCCTACTATAATAAGTGAACCAACTCTCTTTCTCTCTCTTAATCAGTTTCCCAACTATCTGGTTTTGTTGGAACACATATCTCAGCTTGACTTGAATTATTTTTAAATCAGGTACTCTCAGTGACTGGCTGCTCTGCTCACAATGTTAACCGATGCTTTAATGCTTTCGTCAGGACTATTTCGATGCACATGGACATGAAAATTGCTATTGAACTTGTATATGGTACTACTATTTTGTCCTCGGGTACTTACCTATGATATGGTATATGGTAGACTTCGAAGTTCAAACTGACAATTAAAGGAATGTTCCTGAAGAAGAAATATGGCAGTATAATTTTGGTTGGGAAATTATATTTGTCTAAACTCTATATCTTGTTACATCAGTTGTAAAACAAAAAACAAACAAACAAATTGATTCAGTAAGAAAAAAGAAAAGATTTTTTTTTTTTTTTTATAATCAGATCTCTGTATCCATGCAGTGTAACATGCATTTGCTCCATAAGTGTTTTGGTAGTGAAAACGGACACCAATAATATTAAGATTTTCTTGTGTCACGTACATCATGAAAATGATAAGCATTGTATCAGGATAACAATGCAGATCGGTGTAAATCAAAAAAAAGAAACACCTCTTGAAAACAATAAATATATGCGCATGTTCTTTTTTGTGTGGTTCTGAAATAAATCAAAAGTTGAGACGTTCTGAAGGAGATATAAACGTGAAGAGAGTGATTGAGAGGGGAGAAAGAGCCAGAGGGGGTTGGGGTGGTAGGATGGAGGAATGGAAGTGAGATAGTATTGTGAGTCACCAAAAGGATAAGGTGTAAGAAATGGATTAAGGAAGATGAAAAACTCTTATGCTTCGTGTTTTTTTTTTCAGTTTGTCAGTATATATATCACCATTTACAAATCCAGTCGGACCAGCCATCATATCATAATGTTAATAATTGCTTGAATTATCAACCATCTTATATTGAAGAGAATCCCGTACATGCTTCCTATATTAAAACGAACATGTTTAAAAAGTGCTCACACTAATTTGTAAGTTTCAGCAAGTTTTTGGATTCAATTGCCGCATGATCTGTTATATTATATTCAGGGCAAGCTACCATATGACAGTGTGAAGGCATTGTATGATCTACAATACAACGAACTATGAGATAAGTGCAATGTTTCCTACACAGAAATATACAAATTTCGGCTCACTCGCTCGTACTAATTAAGAGTATTTTTTTCAAGTCCTAAGTTTGTTGGTATAAATCGTTATCTCTAAAACAGTTACTATATCTGGATTATAATTGTAAGTTTTAATAGCCAAAAAATGACAAGAATTCCATGTTTTGTTAGTTGAAATACAACAATTTTCGACTCGCTCGCTCGCCAAAATTTATTACATTAAATCACCCTCAAAAGACCCCTTTGTAAGTGTTTGAAAAAGCATATCATGCAGACTTTATTTGGGAGTCCCTTCCGGGGAGGGGTTGGGGTTGAAATTTTTTCAGAAATTAGGGGCGCAATTTTCGCGCTTGCCCCGGGCGCCGTTTTCCCCAGATACGCCGCTGACTACAGCATATCACATGCGCCACTTTCGTTTGTAGAAAAAGCAACACAAGCACTCGATAAGCTGTGCCATAGTATGATGGGTATCTTCCTGGACTTCTCCAAAACAAAAACAAAACAAAGATAGACATGAGAAAGAAACGAGTGGTTTACAGAAAAATTGCCAAGGCATGGCTAAAAACTTAAGGTTCAATAAAGATTTCCTAGCTGATAAAGCCCGGACTATTGACTTTTATAGATAATGAAAATATTTGTCTAAATTCTAAATTTTTGAAGAAAGGAAGTGTCAGAGTATCTGTGAGAGTGTTGTCAAGTCTGTTCCAAAATCTGGGGCACGTGAAAACAAATGTATTTTTTCATTAAAGAACAATTCTTGCTCAAAACGTATTTTGTTAATAGCAGTATATGATATTTACTGGAACGTCGAGAAGGATAATTGTGAACCAACGAAAATTTAGATCGAGTTTATATGGCAGGTTTTTATTATTGTATTTTAACATAAATCACTCCTTGCTTTAATGAATATAAGTCATTTACCTTTAATGATTTATCATCACAAAATAAATCCTCAGTATGAAAAAAAGGGATTTAAGTTGAAAATTATTCTAAATGCCTTTTTCTTGCCGTAACATTTTTTTTTCTGAAAGAAATTGATGCATGTTGCCCCACAATAAAATCCCATAGTTTAAATACGGTAGAATGAGACTGAAGTAAAGCATAAATACAACGTGGAAGATGGTAAAAAAAATACCTAAGTCTATAAATTGCACCTTTATTATGTGAAATTGTTTTACAGATAACATCACCAAGACCTTTTCATTTAAGTTTGTTATCCACATGGATGCCGAGAAATTTTGTGCTATTAACTTGCTCAGGAGAAATGTTATCAATAGATATATCACCAGGCAATGTTTCTATTGAATCACAAAAATCATAAATTTGGACTTAATTATATTATGGAAAAGTATACTGGCCTTAATCCAATGTGAAGTTTCTATTAATTCTGAGTTCAGAGTACGGAGGAGATTAAGAGGATCATGGTGAGCGAAAACAGATTAGAAACATCTGCAAATAGAATGTACGATAATGTTTTCGAAGATATTTGAAAGTCATTGATATAAATGATATAAAGTAGTGGACCAAGCAAACTGCCTTGTGGAACACCGCAGCCTAAGTTTAGCTTTGAGAGTTTATGTAGTTGAAGGTCACAAATTGTTTTAGTAACTCCTGAACCACTCCAAGGCTTTCCAGCGAATTCCATAATGATAAATTTTGCCGAGTAGTATTTCATTGTTGATGGTGTTGAAGGCCTACCCATTTCTTAATAGTGCATAATCTGTTTACTTTTTTCTGAGATACAAATGTGTTTCTTGTGTGAAGAGCAAGGGGTATCACTTTGGTTTAATCAAAACTCACTGTACATTGTCTTATAATGCGCCAAATTGAATGTAGTTTTCTTCATGACAGAGTAAGAGGAATTTTAATAAGCACAGGTAGACAGACATTTACAGTGTATTGACAGTAGGTATCTATTACTGCGAAGAAGTGGATACTGAGTATGCACATGGGACATAAAATCTGTTCATGTGCATTATGAAAGCAAAGAACTTTCCTCGATCCCCAAATACCTGCTTTCTTAGATTATAAGACTCTCTCTTAGCTATTATCCAATTAAAATTAGTTCAAGGAAAGTAAACAGTCAACACATTTGTGACACTTGTAACATTTTTCATTTTACTATTTTGCCACTTATGTGAAACTGTCGTCACACATCAAGACATAACATAGACCTATTGGGAGAAGCGTGCATTATAGTGGATGTATACCACTTACCATAGCAATATTTCTAGTTTTACATGTATTCCATTTCTCTTGAAATTCAAAGGTAAAGGTTTAAAAAGGCCATTTCAAAAACAAAACCCTTCTTAATTCAGAGCAATTCTGATATACTTGTTTCATTTTGCCCTTTTGATGCCAAATTTCGTTCCATATTTACCTATAAGTGCTACAGTGTTTTTCTGTCAAAGATTTTACCTTTGATTTAAAGATTATGAACAGCTGTTTCTATAATTTAACTGAAGTGATTTACAAACAGATTAAATCAAGTGATATTTCATTTGATATGATTGTGTAGGATGTTCAATGTGTGGACAAGTGAAAGATGTTCTTCAAGCCAACTTATGATTCATGAGAAATTATGGAAATGTGAATTTTGAGCATGTATGGATTTCATGGCTGTGTAATCTCAATATTTGAGTGTATATTATGACATATTTCTTTGTTGTGCAATTGTTATGTATTCCTGTAGGTACCTACACTGTTGTACATTGTGCCAAAGATAAGCAGTCTCAACTACATGTACTGCATAAGCTGTTCGTCTTTGCGTACATATATATTTTTGTGAATGAGAAGGTCACAGGAATTGTCACAAGATCTTATTTTCGTGAATTGACACTGAGACCATCTTAAATACACTAAATATTATACCCCAGTAGCGCTTGGTGAGAATTTTGCTTGGTAAATTTGCCAACCAAAAATGATTCACAAATTCACAAAAATGGCAACTTATTTGGTACAGTGCACTACTACATCGTGTACATGTATGTTTTTAAATGCAACAACCTTATTCGTATGCATAGCCCTCTGTGTTTGTAGTGCAATTTCAACACGTGTATGCGTTTGCTTTGTTATAAGTTTCCAGTAAATAAAGCGTATAATTTGTACATTGTATATCAAGGAAAAACACCTTAGCATGTCTTATACATACAGTTGTATGCTGTAAACTTACTCTCATAGATTGCATGCATGTGTTTGTGTGCGTGTTTGTGTGTGTGTCATATTGTTTACTTAGGCAGTCACATACCAAAAATAGGAGTACAAATATGTACCCCTAGTGGTACATATGCTTGTCCCTATACAAGGAACCCTAGAAGTACTCATCTGTACCCCATACAGGGGTACTTATATGTACCCCATACAGAGGAACATATAAGTACCACCTAAGGGAACATATAAGTACCTATGATGATACAAATGAGTACCCTTAAACGTACAAATAAGTAGTCCATAGGGTACATATCTGTACCCCAGGTAGGGGTACTTATATTTACCCCTGTATGGGGTACATATAAGTGCCGCTAGGGTTCCTTGTATAGGGACAAGCATCTGTACCTCTAGGCGTACATATTTGCTCTCCTATTTTTTAGTGTGTTCTTGGCCAGTCGTTATGATAATTATTCAAATCGCCAAGTTAATAATGTCATGCTGTCACAATTTCTTATTCATTCTATATACAGAAATGATAAGAATATCATTTTCAGCTGTATAGATATAAAACGTCTGGCGAAACCACTCAAAATATAAAAAACAAACGCTTCCCCTGATATTTATGGTATGAGAGGATTCCTAGAATATTGCATGAATCTTTGAATGGGATGATAATAATTCTATGATTGTTATGATATGGTAGCCGCTCTACACAGGAGTCCACAATGACAGGTCTTCATGTAAAACTCTTCCTTGATAGATTGTTCTTTAGTATTGTAAGTTCTTCTCAGTAAGGAACAATGGAGAAAAAATTTAGAGGAGTAGAGGAAACCTTGTCTAATACTGTATAAGCAATGTTGGATTGAGCGAAATAAACACAGAAGCATGTATGCTTTCCATTGAGTTGTGAACATTACATCCGTAGTCTATAGGGCTCACACGGGTAAATAATTCCCCGTTACTATGAGACGTGTGTTAAAATTCAAAATTCACAAAATTCTGTGAAACAGCTGGGAGAAATGAGGTGTTTCATCTTCGCTAACCTGGATAAAGTGAGATATACCCTTTCATTCATCAAATTTCCAAGGCGGGTTCTTCAGTTCAAACTCTGTCCGATGGTTCGCAATGCCAGAGTTCAGGCTTAAAAAGCACTTATTTTCTGTACATGCACCCAATGAAATATAGTTCCTTCAAATTCCATGGGAAAAGCTGACATCTTCCAGCCAAAATGCAGTTTGTAGAGGAATTTGTACTCAATATCTGCAGCTATTAAGCATTTTGGCAAGCTGCATTTCTGGTTCTTAACTTTTTTCTTCATTGTATTTTGGTATCTTTGGTAAGATTTTGATTGATTGACTGATTGATTGATTGATTGATTGAGTGAGTGATTGATTGATTAATTAATTAATTGATTAATTGATTGATTAATTGATTGATTGATCGATTGATTCTTATTCTGTTAAGGGGTCTGGGACATTCCATTTCATTAAGAGGTGTTTGCCCTATAGTAGAGGTCATATTTCTTAATTAATTTATAACATCATAAATGTGTTTTTGATTATATTTGCCCCGAAGTAAAATTATGGAAAATTACACATTGAAGAGGGTTGTAAAGGTTCTCAAAGGTGTTTTATCTTTACTTACCTGGATAAGTAGTGAGATATACCCTTTTATCCATCAAATTTCCAAGGAGGGTTCTTCAGCTCAAACTCTGTCCAAGGATTCGCAAAGCCAGACTACGAGTTCTTTTCACTCAAAAAGCACCTATTTTCTGTACATGCACCTAATGAAATATAGTCCCCTCACATTCTATGAGAAAAGCTTTCATCTTCCAACCAAAATGCAGTTTGTAGAAGAATTCATACTCAATATCTGCAGTTATTCAGTTTTTGTCAAACTGCATTTCTGATTTTTAATTAACTTTTTTTCTTCATTTATTTTAGTATCTTTGGTACTATTTTGTGAATCGGTCAGGGACATTAACTATTATTTACAGGTCTGAGCCCGGTAGTACTCTCATGACAATAACTCTGAGGACTACATTTCTTGATAAGCAAAGCATGGGCGTAAATCCCGGGGGGATGGGGGGGGGGGATATATCCCCCCACTTTTGAAGGAGGGGGGATGGCCTGTACAAATATCCCCCCCCCAAATTCTCCCAAGAAAAAGATGTAGGAACAACAACAAAAAAAAAAGAAAAGTGGTGATATTGATTTCAGCATGATGGATTATTGCATAGCCTATAATCTAGGCGGAGAATGCAGTAATTGTCTTTGTAATTTGCTGTTAAGCTAAACGTTAGATGCAGCGAGATAATTGTCATTGCCAAGCGATACATCTGATGCGGCGAGGCTACGAATAGTGGACGCATCTACCGCGTCCGCTAGGCGCCACGATCGGTGGCAGTTTGTCTTTTTTCCGTATAAGAAGACTGCCACCGATTAAAAAAAATAAGAAAACAACAACAAACAACTGGATCATAGGCGGTGTATTCGCGCGCATCCACTGTTCGTTACGGAAGCTTAAAAGTGCCAACCAGATGACGAGATAAGAAGACGAGAAGACAGGTTAAATACCGAGAAGCCGAGTCATTGCAACTCGGCAAGTCCACTTGCTTGGATCAAGAAGACAAGATGACAAGTTGTTGAAACTCGGCAAGTCGACTTGCTTGGGACAAGAAGTCAAGATGACAAGTTGTTGAAACTCGGCAAGTCGACTCGTTAGGGACAAGAAGTCAAGATGACAAGTTGTTGAAACTCGGCAAGTCGACTTGCTTTGGACAAGAAGTCAAGATGACAAGTTGTTGAAACTCGGCAAGTCGACTTGCTTGGGACAAGAAGTCAAGATGACAAGTTGTTGAAACTCGGAAAGTCGACTTGCTTGGGACAAGAAGTCAAGATGACAAGTTGTTGAAACTCGGCAAGTCGACTTGCTTGGATCAAGAAGACAAGATGACAAGTTGTTGAAACTCGGCAAGTCGACTTGCTTGGGACAAGAAGTCAAGATGACAAGTTGTTGAAACTCGGCAAGTCGACTCGTTAGGGACAAGAAGTCAAGATGACAAGTTGTTGAAACTCGGCAAGTCGACTTGCTTTGGACAAGAAGTCAAGATGACAAGTTGTTGAAACTCGGCAAGTCGACTTGCTTGGGACAAGAAGTCAAGATGACAAGTTGTTGAAACTCGGAAAGTCGACTTGCTTGGGACAAGAAGTCAAGATGACAAGTTGTTGAAACTCGGCAAGTCGACTCGTTTGGAACAAGAAGACATGATAACGAGTTGTTGAAACTCGGCAAGTCGACTTGCTTTGGACAAGAAGTCAAGATGACAAGTTGTTGAAACTCGGCAAGTCGACTCGTTTGGAACAAGAAGTCAAGATGACAAGTTGTTGAAACTCGGCAAGTCGACTTGCTTTGGACAAGAAGTCAAGATGACAAGTTGTTGAAACTCGGCAAGTCGACTTGCTTGGGACAAGAAGTCAAGATGACAAGTTGTTGAAACTCTGCAAGTCGACTCGTTTGGAACAAGAAGACATGATAACGAGTTGTTGAAACTCGGCAAGTCGACTTGCTTGGGACAAGAAGTCAAGATGACAAGTTGTTGAAACTCGGCAAGTCGACTTGCTTGGGACAAGAAGTCAAGATGACAAGTTATTGAAACTCGGCAAGTCGACTCGTTTGGAACAAGAAGTCAAGATGACAAGTTGTTGAAACTCGGCAAGTCGGCTCGTTAGGGACAAGAAGTCAAGACGGCAAGTTGAAACTCGGCAAGTCGACTTGTTTGTGCCAAGAAGATATGATAACGAGTTGTTGAAACTCGACAAATCGACTCGTTTGGAACAAGAAGACATGATAACGAGTTGTTGAAACTCGGAAAGTCGACTTGCTTGGGACAAGAAGTCAAGATGACAAGTTGTTGAAACTCGGCAAGTCGACTTGTTTGGGACACAAAGACATGATAACGAGTTGTTGAAACTCGACAAATCGACTCGTTTTGGACAAAAAGACATGAAAATGAGTTGTTGAAACTCGGGAAGTCGACTTGTTTGGGAAAAGAAGACATGAGAACGAGTTGTTGAAACTCGGCAAGTCGACTTGCTTGGGACAAGACGTCAAATGACAAGTTGTTGAAACTCGGCAAGTCGACTTGTTTTGGACAAGAAGACATGAAAACGAGTTGTTCAAATTCGGCAAGTCGACTTGTTTTGGACGAGAAGACAAAATGCCGAGTTGTCAAAACACGACAAGTCGACTTGTTTTGGAAAAGAAGACAAATTGGTTAGTTAGTGGAACAGAAAAGTCGACTTGTTGCGGACAAAAAGACAAGTCAACGAGTGGTTGGAATTTGTTTAGGACAAGAAATCAAGGTGACAAGTTGTTTATCGACATTTGGGGTTTAGGAACACTACCCCCTGGAAAACTACCCCATAATTACTACCCCTTGGATCTGGATAACTACCCCCGGATAACTACCCCCGGATAATTACCCCCGGGATAACTGCTCCTGGATAACTATCCCACAGATGACTACCCCCAGATAGCACTATCAAATAAAACATCATCACAACGACAACAACAAAAAAGCAGTGAATTCAAAGACAAATACAACTTAAACAATCACTGAATATTTCCGATGCCCCACCCTGATCCGATGGTGTTAGCTCATCCAGCAAAACTGGTAATTGGATTTATGTTCTTTCAGAAAAAAAAAAACAACTTGTCATTATAGTACCACCCAACGGCAATACATTGCCCTACGATGATCAAAGATAGATTATGTTCAGTTTATTTAGAAATGATTGTCCTCACCAAAATTTCAATGCATAAACCTGACGAATGGAGCAAAACTCTGTTTTTTTTTTCTGAAAATACTGTTTCCGTGACAACACAGTGTCTAACACCGACAAATGACGAAGGTTGCACTACAATCGGGATAACTACTTCCCGCATTAGTACCCCTGGTATAACAAGTACTTCCCGATAAATACCCTGGGGAATTACCACTGCAATCTTCCACTTTACCAGCGCAGTTACCCTCCAGGGCAATCGCAGGGCTAGCCCCGAACAACTTACCTCCAGGGCTATTCCCGATAGGGCAACTCATGGGCGTCACCAGGGGGGGGGGGGGGGTGTTAGGGTGCTTCAGTCTGCGAGCAACCTCAACGCCGGACGCTAAATAATTGGTTTTTCTTTTTCTTATTCATTTTTTATTTTTATTTTGCACCAGGGGGAAAAAACAAAACAAAAACGAGATATGAAACTCGTCACACTGAGGACGAGTTAGGTGATACGCTTGGGGTAATCAGATGTCGGTCATCTGTGATCGACAAAGAAAAGAATGTGATATAGGCACCTTGAAGTTATATTGAGCGTGCATGCAAATCCGTTTCTCTAACCACTCGGCCACGGGACATCCACGGAAATGGTTAGGCAAAAAAAAAAAAAAATGTATAGATATTACAGGGGGGAAAAGTCAATGCCCACTCAACAAACGGGGCCGCGTGAACATGTATTGCATTGCTAGACGGAAATGCGGCCTTGTAACGACTGATGTCGCTATGCCATTTCTGGCGACTTGGGAAAAATACGTGCCGTAGACATAAAACCTATAATCGGCTGATTTTGATACCTTGCCTTTAATCACAATTTTCAGTGTGATGACGTCATCAAAGTACGAAAAACTGACATGGTCTTGAAAGACAATTTTTCAAAGTACAACACCTCCGTCGTCGTCATTACATACTATGATCGGTTTGACAAAGTCAGCCTGCAAAATTTTGCAGCAGTCGAAGCAATGTGGTCTCCAACACAAAAAAGAGGGATATTGTGTGTGTGTGTGTGTGTGTGTGTGTATAGGTGCGTTTATATACGAACTTGACTTCTACATGGACGAATATGTAATACACCATTGAAGAAAAAAAAGTAAACTAGCAAAGTATTTTGTTTCGTGATCTTGTGGGGTTCGAACCCGCACGTATGCAACCTCACGTCTCTGAGACGTCGCCTTTAATCACTCGGCCATACGTCTCGACGAGAAAATATGAGGAACGTAAACTTGTGTATGTGAAAGATGAATCAGGAATCGTTTCGTCCACATTCCATTCTCATTTTCAGTCTTAAGCTGCAAAATTGTCAACGTGATGAGAAGATTTGAAAAAAAAATAAAATGTTTGATTACTGCAGCTTATTGTCTCAGCTACAACATACTTAAGTTTCAGAGGAAATGAAGCAAAATCAAGTGAGGTAAAAGTGCTTGAGCGTTATTGTCTATGCATGGTTAAAAAAAAAAATATCCCCCCATAGACATAACACATAATCTTCGCTGATTTTGATATCTTGCCTTTAATCACAACTTCTAGTATGATGACCTCATCAAATTAGAAAACATCGACATGGACTTGATAGACAATTGTTCAAAGTATAACATATTCAACGTATGTCGTCAGTTTGGTTTTGACTGGACGATCAAACACAGGAACATGCAGGCGCGGTGGAGCACCCCAATTTATCGCCCCGTTCTATTTGAATTTCCAACGGGCATCCACGGCTGCCCGAAACTGTGTGCATGAAAAAGTCAAATCTTTACCTTCTTCCTTGTGCCGCTATGCGTGCCGCTAGTAAACTCAAACTTCCCACACTATCTAAGTTTTTAAAAACCTTCCTTTTGATGAAGAAATTATGAAATTTGCTGCACTAGAACTTGAGATATTAAAGCGTTTTGAAAATCACCTCTCGCAAAACATGCTCTCTGTTTTTTTACGACTGGACTATGGCCGGGCTCCAATGTGTGCGAAATTGTCAACATAAGTTCATCAGGCCTCAATCCATATATGGTGAAAGTTTTCGCTTGATTCCACCTGTACTTTTTGAGAAATCAACTTGTTTCTACAGGGTTTGGAATAGAAAATTGTAGTGAGCGAAACAATTGAAAATGACGTCATTTCTTTTCCCGTAATATTGGGCATGCGTGGTACGTGAGATTCAGGATTTCGTGCTCATTGTTGGTTTGCATGTGACGCAGTCAATTTGCTGAGTGTCGCACGGCGGTGACTGCTGAACTGCTGCCGCGCACGCTGCATGCAGCAATGCGTTGTGTGTGCTGTGACATGCAACGCTACAGCAGGGAGGTGAGACTCACCGCCCTGGCTACAGTGACGCGATTATATATACATGGGACCGACCTGTACGCTTTGCGTTCGTGTCATTTTTGACACCACCTTCTGGTTTTTTTCCGACACAACCATGGCCGGGAATATTACGGTATGAAATTTAAAATGCAAGCAGATAAATAAATTTCGGTGTACTTTGTTGGAATGGCGCTTTGGTTCCGTAATCCCACGTCGTGAATTTTAGGATGATTTTCGAGGCATATTTTTGGTAATTTTGCTCGCCAGGTTTTCGCTAAAATTTCACATTTTATCATTGTCAAATTCTTTAATATGTTATATGTGCATATTCGGACATGTTTTCAAATTCAAACTATTTTAATCCGAAAATAGGTTTCCTTAAATTGTTATTAGCTTGAGAAGTTGTTTACTTTTTCTCAACTACGCGAGTACATGTTGTTTACTTTATGCAAATGAGGCTCGGCTGCCGATGGATTTCTGCGAGATAATTGGGGTGCTCCACCGCGCCTGCATGAGGCAGCGATTAGTAATCTTCGCTGATTTTGATATCTTGCCTTTAATCACAACTTCTAGTATGATGACGTCATCAAATTAGAAAACATCGACATGAACTTGATAGACAATTGAAGGGGTCGGTGCAATATAGTGCTAACCCACACAATGTTCATTTTGAGATAATCGCTGTTGAATGTTTGGAAAGTCCATACATTGTACATTGATAAAACATGAATGCATGCATTTTTACCATCTTATTGGTTGAATTCAAATATGATATTTTCACGGAGGTTAGAGTGAAGGATAAGGATTATGAAAATGCTTAATCGTGTCATTAATTCCCAATCAATGACACCCCTACTATAGGCATATCATAATTTCTCATCTAAAATCAATGGTCTATAGGATTCATGCACCATTACTTGTATAGTGCATAAACTTTGCTTTTTAAGCTTTGAGTGAAACGTGTCATAGCATAATTCTGTAATTCCATCAGCAGTGATTGACATAATGAAGAAGAAAGATATATCACATTGAACGCTTAGAACCTAACTGGGGGGGGGGGGGGGTATTATAGCATGATACTCGGTTCTTTACTGCCCAGCTAGATGCCAACAACATCCATCACTCACGGCTACGCATAGAGAAACAGCCATGGCGAAAATAAAACTTTGCTTTCTCATAGGCACAATGACACAGAACCCCGTCAAACACACTTTTTTTGGCAGGGATGGACATGAAAAAGTTCATTACTAATACTAAACAGCGTATGCATTCCATTCATGTGGAGCTAGATACCTCTATAGCAACATAAAGCCTGTCTTCAACTCCGTTGATCGAACAATGACAACCTGAAATTTCAAAGAGATGAGCGAGACGCTATATACACCTGGCCTAGAGTTAATTTATTCAGTTCTCATTCCTACTTCAAGTTGGGTTATGTTATTGTAATCATTCCCATCTGCAGTACAACAAAACCAAAGTGAGGGAAAAGGGGAGAGAAAAACGAGAGGTGGCAAAAGGAAAACTGCATGCACAACTGCAATCCATAGCATTGCGTGTGACAAGTGAAACAAATGTTTTAGTTGTTATAGCAGTGTTTTATGAGCATAAACAGACAAATAGACAGACAATGTCAAATTTAAAAACCATCAATTTAATGTCAGAGAAGATGGTAAACGAGATGCATTGAAACCGTAACTAAATCGAACAAATTCAGATATAACATTCTTGAATTAAAAACAAGATAAAGAAAAATAATGTCCACGTCAGGATAAAAAAAAAAAAAAAAAACGCCGCACGAACATGCATTATATTCTAGATGGGAATACGGTCTTGATGCAAAGTTCCAAGGATTGTCTCATTAATTTAAAAGCAATGATTCCCTTACCACCACCAGCACCACACCACAATGACGTCTCTAAAAGCAATGGTAGCACATATCATTGCATCGTGCACTGAATTAGCTCCCTTTTCCTAAACTACAAGTGAAACGTGCCATATAATGGTGTAATTCGATCAGTAGTGATTGACTTTAAAGAAGAAAGATAATGCAACAAATTGGATGCTTACCACATTGCTTATAGGGCTATTCCAGTTTGGTACTGATCTGTTCTATTCTCCCAGATGCCAACAACACATATCACCTATATGGCTAAACTAGTGAAACAGCCATGACGAAAATAAACGACAGAGAACCCTGTCATAATCACTACACTAATTGGAAAGGTATTGCCCGAAATTCCTCATATAATATGAAGCAATCAAGTCACTTCCTTCCCTGCCTGTCTTTAACTCCGTTTTGGTCAAACAATAACAACCTAGAATTCCAAACAGATAAGCGAGACGCCATACACCTGGACTAGAGTTAATTAATTCAGTTCCCATTCCTGTTAGTTATGTAAACGTACACGTTCCTAAATATCCTGCTACAGTATAACAAGAACAAAATCTAAATGAAGAGAAAAGGAAAGAGAAAGCGAATGGTAGCAAGCGTGGCACTGTTTCAAGGGGCAATTTACAACATTACGTGTGACAAAATTAATGAAGCAAACCCAACCTCCAAACTCCAATACAAAACAAGGGAAATAGAGTAGCTGTGTTCATGACATCAGAGTGAAGCTGAACTGCTGAAAAAAAGAAAGAAAAAAGAAATAAAAGGAAAAAGTCCTGCGGGACTCGATTAACTTCTCTCCTTCCAGTCGGGCATTATAAACACGCAGCGTGCTTAGCGATTCTGCCACACGGGAGATCCGAAGATCCTGTGCGAAACTTAAATCTATCTATGTATGCTATACACAACACAAATTTACATTGATATTCAGTTTTTTGGCGATATACGTCAAGTGACTGATAGCGCTGTTCCAACTTCCCACGAGTGGCCGCGTGGACTCGATCAATATACAGTTACAAAGATAAATCGGGAATCGTTTCGACCAGATTCCATTCTCATTGTCAGTGATCGACAACGAAAATAATGTTAAGTAGCGACTTGAAGTAATATTGAGAAATATTCGTGAAATCCAATTCTTTATACAGTCCTACATAATTCAGATGAAATTGTTTCTGTCATGCAACCAATTGAAAATTTCGTGTGGTGTCGGCGTGTCCAAGTAAGTTGATTGGAAAGGATATGTGAATGAATATTTACCAATAGGTCTTTATATTGTAAAAAAAAAAAAAATCAAACATGGCCATGCGGTCTTTTAAGAGTCATCTTCACTTTAACATTTGTAATTTCAAGTCCAAGTTGCCAGTCAAAGCAATGTGGTCTCCAACACAAAACAAAGGGATATTGTGTGTGTGTGTGTGTGTGTACGTTTACATGAAAACGTGATTTCTACATGGACGAAGGTGAATACTCCATAAAAGAAAAAAAGCAAAAGATGTAAGTATTTTGTTTCGTGTTCTTATGGGGTTCGAACCAGTACGTGTGCAACCTCACGTCTCTTGTGACGTCGCCTTTATCCTCTCGGCCATACGTCTCGACGAGAAAATATGAGGAATGTAAACTTATGTATGTGAAAGATGAATCAGGAATCGTTTCGTCCACATTCCATTCGCATTTTCAGTTTTTAGCTGCAAAATTTTCAACCTGATGAGGAGATTTGAAAAAATAAAATGCATGATTACTGCAGCTTATTGTCTGAGCTACCACATACTTAAGTTTCAGAGGAAATGGAGCAAAATCAGCTGAAATAAAGGTGCTTAAACGTTGTCAAGTCAATGCATGGTTTAAAAAAAATCACCTCCCATAGACATAACACGTCAACTTGTCTAATTTTGAGTCTTTACCTTTAATCACAATTTGAAGTATGATGGTAAGTCTTCTCGAACTAAGAGTGTGGAACGGAAGCTTCTACGTGAAAGATGAATCATGACGATCACCCGTGACCGACACATCTTTAAAGGGATCAGTTATTAGAGGTGGAAGACCTCGTGCCAAGATATTGTTTCAGCAATTCCAAAGCAATGATACCCTTACATTTAGGTATACCATAATTTCCCTCTGAAATCATTGGTATTATTCATGTACAATTGCTTGCCTTGTCCATAAACTTTGCTTTATAAACGTTCAGTGAAAGGTGTTATAACATAATTCTGTAACTCCATTAGCAGTTATTGACTACATAAATAAAAATATATCAAATTGAACGCTTAGCGCGTATAAAAGGGGGATTTTAGCCTGATGTTGTGTTATTCACTGCTCAGATACCAACAACACTCATCACATACGGTTACGTATAGAGAAATAGCCATGGCGAAAATAAGGTTTTCCTTTTCTTTGGCAGATAGACACATAACCCCTTTGAACACACTATAATTGACATGGAGGGACATGAAAAAATTCATTACTACTACTAAACAGTGATGCCTTCTACTCATGTGGCACAAGATACCTCTATAGCAACATAAAACCTGTCTACAATTCCGTTATTGGGTCAAACAATAGCAACCTGGAATTTCAAAGAGACGAGCGAGACGCCATACACCTGGCCTAGAGTTAATTTATTCAGTTGCCATTCCTGCTCCAGTTGAGTTATGTAAATTATTTTCCGACCTGTCTTGTGCAGTGCAACAGGAACAAACGTAGAGAAAAGGAAAGAGAAAACGAAAGGTGGCAAGCGGGGCACTGTATACCAAGGGCAATTTACAACATTACGTATGATAAATGAAGCAAATCCAACCTCCAGCCTCCGACAAAAAAAAAAAAAAAAGGAACTTGAGTGACTGTGTGTCGTGGGGTAATGACATCGGCATGAGGCTGAACTGCCAAAAGAAAAACAAAGAAAGAGAGAGAGAGAAAAAAAAAATAATAGCGTCCTGAATGCGGGTCCCGAACATCTCGTCCTAAGGTAGTGCATAATGACCATGCAGCGCGCTAAGCGACTATAAAGCCTGACGGCTGTCCCGAAGATTGGATGTGAAATTCATATCTTTATATCATTTACAACATGAAAAAGTTCATTACTACTACTAAACAGTGATGCCTTCCATTGATGTGGCACAAGATACCTCTATAGCAGCATAAAACCTGTCTACAACTCCGTTATTGGGTCAAACAATAACAACCTGGAATTTCAAAGAGATGAGCGAGACGCCATACACCTGGACTAGAGTTAATCAATTCAGCTCCCATTCCTGCCAGTTATCTAAACGTACATGTTCCTACCTATCCTGTTACAATATTACAAGAACCAATGAAGAGAAAAGGAAAGAGCAAACGAAAGGTGGCAAGCGGGACACTGTAACAAGGGGCAATTTATAACATTAAGTGTGACAAAATTAATGAAGGAAACCCAATCTCCAAACTCCAATACAAAACGAGGGAAATAGAGCAGCTGTGTTCACGGGTTACGTATACTTGGTAAAATAATACGATAAATGACATCGGAGTAAAGCTGAACTGCCGGAAAAAAAAAGAAAGAAAGAGAAAACTTCTGCGGGAGTCGAACTTCTCGCCTTCCGGTATGGCGTTATGAACACCCAGCGCGCTAAGCCATTACGCCACATGGTTGTCCTGAAGGTCCTACGCGAAACTTAAATGTATGATAATACTGTCGTGACAGTGCTGACTGAGATGGCGCTATTCAACTTCCCACAAGTGGCCGCGTGGATTCGACCAGTATACAGTTGCAAAGAACAATCCGGAATCATTCCGTACAGATTACATTCTCATTTTCAGTTTTTAACTACAAAATTGTCGACCTGATGAGAAGATTTGAAAATATAAAATGCATGATGACTGCAGCTTATTGTCTGAGCTACAACATATATAAGTTTCAGAGGAAATGGAGCAAAATCAGCTGAGATAAAGGTGCTTAAACGTTGTCAAGTCAATGCATGGTTTGAAAAAAAAATCACCTCCCATAGACATAACACGTAAACTTGTCCGATTTTGTTTCTGTACTTTTAATCACAATTTAAAGTATGATAACGTTATCAAATTTCAAGACCATGACATGGACTTGAAAGGCAAATGTTCAAAGCAAAACATATCTGAATTTGGGGTAATATTAAGCTTAAACAATAGAGATACGAGCAAATGAATGTTAGAAACAGTACCTCAAAAAAATTAATTCCACTTTTTTGATTTCAGATGATGATATGATGACGTCATAATGTATTTCGGGAAATATTGATACTTGAAACGTTATTTCCAATTCATATGCTTTTGTAATATGCAATAAAAACATAGGGTCAACGGACTTTTTAAAGAGCTATTGCGAAATAAACAAAGACATGTTTTTCGCTATATTTCCACATAGACGCGCACACGACATTTCAACTTTGACGCCAGCGCATTCCTTTGTTATAGGTCAACATCGATCGGAAATCAGTGGATATTGTTACTCAAAGTATCAGGAATCCAAATCAGTCAAAAAAATTGCATTTTCATGTTGGTTACGCCCTCTGCGCGCGAAATTGCGCGGATGGACGCGCACGCGAGAAAATGTTTGAAACGCTTAAAATTGTCTGAAACTTCGAGATTTCCCATTGGGAAGTCGTTTTGAGCCTTTTAAAATTTTGACGCGCGCTTACGCGCGCGTAATGATGACCTGTGTAACTAGCGTTAAAAAGTAAGATAGAGCGTGACCTGAACTTCATGTCCACGGAAAATGATACAGAAATGACATCTAGTTATGAAGTTATGATCGATCATGTGACAAGGTCCGAAAATCACAAAATGGCGCCTAGATGACGTCATAGATATGTTACTGTCATGAAAACCTTATTGTGGCTAGATTTTGTTATGAGACATGTTGACTGAAAATTTCATGTCATTCCGTAATGTCATTGTTGAGATATTGACGACACAAAATTGTCCAGAAAAAAAGAAGAATAAAAAAAAAACGAGACATGAAACTCGTCACACTGACGAGTTAGGTGATACGCCTGGGGTCATCAGATGTCGGTCATCTGTGATCGACAAAGAAAAGAATGTGATATAGGCACCTTGAAGTTGTATTGAGCGTGCATGCAAAACGGTTTCTCTAACCACTCGGCCACGGGACATCCACGGAAACGGTAAGGCCGAAAAAAAAAATGTATAGATATTATAGGGGGAAAAAGTCAATGCCCACTCAACAATCATGGCCGCGTGAACATGTATTGCATTGCTAGAAGGAAATGCGGCCTTGTAACGACTGAGGGGTCGCTGTGCCATTTCTGGCAATTTCGGAAAAGTACGTCCCGCAGACATAAAACCTATAATCGGCTGATTTTGATACCTTGCCTTTAATCACAATTTTCAGTGTGATGACGTCATCAAAGTACAAAACAATGACATGGACTTGAAAGACAATTGCTCAAAGTACAACACCTCCGTTGTCGTCATTACATACTATTTGACCGAGTCAGGATGCAACATTCTGCAGCAGTCGAAGCAATGTGGTCTCCAACACAAAACAGAGGGATATTGTGTGTGTGTGTGTGTGTCTGTGTGTGTGTATAGGTGCGTTTATATACGAATGTGATTTCTACATGGACGATATATGTAATACAAAATTGAAGAAAAAAAAAGTAAAAAAGCTAGGTATTTTGTTTCGTGATCTTGTGGGGTTCGAACCCGCACGTGTGCAACCTCACGTCTCTGAGACGTCGCCTTTAACCACTCGGCCATACGTCTCGACGAGAAAAAAAAGAGGAACGTAAACTTATGTATGTGAAAGATGAATCAGGAATCGTTTTGTCCACATTCCATTCTCATTTTCAGTTTTAAACTGCAAAATTGTCAAACTAATAAGGAGATTTCAAAGAATAACATGCATGATTACTGCAGCTTATTGTCTCAGTTACCACACACTTAAGTTACAGAGGAAATGGAGCATCTGAGATAAAGGTGCTTAAACGTTGTCAAGTTAATGCACATAAAAAAAAAATCACCTCCCATAGAGATAACACGTAAACTTGTCTGATTTTGAGTCTTTACCTTTAATAACAATTTGAAGTATGATGGTAAGTCTTCTTGAACCAAGAGTGTGGAACGCAAGCTTCTACGTGAAAGATGAATCATGACGATCACCCGTGACCGACACATCTTCAAAGGGATCAGTTATTAGAAGTGGAAGCCCTCGTGCCAAGCATATTGTCTCAGCAATTCCAAAGCAATGATACCCTTACATTTATGCATACCATAATTTCCCTCTGAAATCAATGGTAGGTATATTCATGTACAATTGCTTGCCTTGTCCATAAACTTTGCTTTACAAACTTTCAGTGAAACGTGTCATAACATAATTCTGTAACTCCATTAGCAGGGATTGACTTCATAAAGAAAGATATATCAAATTGAACGCTTAGCGCGTATAACTAAGGGGGATTTTAGCCTGATGCTCTGTTCTTCACTGCTCAGATACCAACAACACTCATTACCTACGGCTACGTATAGAGAAACAGCCATGACGAAAATAAGTTATTCCTTTTCTTTGGCAGATAGACACACAACCCCTTTAAACCACACTATAATTGACATGGAGGGACATGAACAAGTTCATTACTACTACTGAACAGTTATGCCTTCTACTCATGTGGCACAAGATACCTCTATAGCAACATAAAACCTGTCTACAACTCCGTTATTGCGTCAAACAATAACATCCTGGAATTTCAAAGAGATGAGCGAGACGCCATACACCTGGCCTAGAGTTAATTCATTCAGTTGCCATTCCTGCTCCAGTTGAGTTATGCAAATTATTTTCCGACCTGTCTTGTGACAATATAACAGGAACAAACGTAGAGAAAAGGAAAGGGAAAAGGAAAGGTGGCAAGCGGGGCACTGTACCAAGGGCAATTTAAACAATACGTATGATAAATGAAGCAAATCCAACTTGGAGCCTCCGACAAAAAAAAAGAGGAACTTGAGCGACTGTGTGTCGTGGGGTAGTATAATTGATAAGATAATACGATAAATGACATCGATCGGAATAAAGCTGAACTGCCAAAAGAAACACAAAGAGAGAGAAAAAAATGATAGCGTCCTGCGGGTCTCGAACATCTCGTCCTAAGGTAGTGCATAATGACCATGCAGCGCGCTAAGTGACTATAAAGCCACACGGCTGTACCGAAGATTGGATGTGAAATTTATCTTTAATCTTTATATATATATATATATATATATACATTTATCTTAAATATTTATACCATATACAACATGAAAAAGTTCATTACTACTACTAAACAGTGATGCTTTCCATTCATGTGGCACAAGATACCTCTATAACAACATATAACCTGTCTAAAACTTCGTTATTGGGTCAAACAATAACAACCTGGAATTTCAAAGAGATGAGCGAGACGCCATACACCTGGACTAGAGTTAATCAATTCAGCTCCCATTCCTGCAAGTTATTTAAACATACATGTTCTTACCTATCCTGTTACAGTATAACAATAACCAATGAAGAGAAAAGGAAAGAGCAAACGAAAGGTGGCAAGCGGGACACTGTAACAAGGGGCAATTTACAACATTAAGTGTGACAAAATTAATGAAGCAAACCCAATCTCCAAACTCCCAATACAAAACAAGGGAAATAGAGCAGCCGTGTTCACGGGTTACGTACACTTGATAAAGTAATACGATAAATGACATCGGAGTAAAGCTGAACTGCCGAAAAAAAGAGAAAAAAAAGAAAGAACGGATAAAAGTCCTGCGGGAGTCGAACCTCTCGCCTTCCGGTATGGCGTTATGAACAACCAGCGCGCTAACCGATTATGCCACATGGCTGTCCTGAAGATCGAGTGCGAAACTTAAATCTAAATACTATCGTGACAGTGTTGACTTGTGATGGCGCTATTCAACTTCCCACAAGTGGCAGCGTGGATTCGATCAATATACAGTTGCAAAGAAAAATTGGGAATCGTTCCGTACAGATTGCATTCTCATTTTCAGTTTTAAATTGCAAAATTGTCAACCTGATGAGGAGATTTGAAAACATAAAATGCATGATTACTAAAGCTTGTTGTCTCAGCTACAACATATTTATGTTTCAGAGGAAATGGAGTAAAATCAGATGAGGTAAAGGTGCTTAAACGTTGTCAAGTCAATGCATGGTTTAAAAAAAAATCACCTCCCATAGACATAACACGTAAACTTGTCTGATTTTGAGTCTTTACCTTTAATCACAATTTCTAGTATGATGACGTCATCATATTTCAAAACCATTACATGGCCTTGAAAGGCAAATGTTCAAAGTGCAACATATCTGAATTTGGGGTAATATTGAGCTTAAACAACAGAGATACGAGCAAATGAATGTCAGAAACAGTACCTCAAAAAAATCAATTCCACTTTTTTGATTTAAAATGACGATATGATGACGTCATCGCGTATTCCTGGCAATACTGATACTTGGAATGTTACTTACAATTCATATACTTTTGTAATATGCAATAGAAATATAGGGTCAACGGACGATTTAAAGAGCTATGGCGAAATAAACAAAGACATGTTTTTTCACTATATTTGCAGAAAGACGCGCACGCGGAATTTCAACTTTGACGCCAGTGCATTCCTTTGTTATAGGTCGTAATCGATCGGAAATCAATGGATATTATTACTCAAAGTATCAGGAATCCAAATCAGTCAAAAAAATTGCATTTTCATGTTGCTTACGGGCTCTGCGCGCGAAATTGCGCGGACGGACGCGCACGCGAGAAAATGTTTGAAACGCTTAAAATTGTCTGAAACTTCGAGATTTCCCATTGGGAAGTCGTTTTGAGCCTTTTAAAATTTTGACGCGCGCTTACGCGCGCGTAATGATGACCTGTGTAACTAGCGTTAAAAAGTAAGATAGAGCGTGACCTGAACTTCATGTCCACGGAAAATGATACAGAAATGACATCTAGTTATGAAGTTATGATCGATCATGTGACAAGGTCCGAAAATCACAAAATGGCGCCTAGATGACGTCATAGATATGTAACTGTCATGAAAACCTTATTGTGGCTAGATTTTGTCATGAGACATGTTGACTGAAAATGTCATGTTATTTCGTAATGTCATTCTTGAGATATTGACGACACAAAATTGTCCAGAAAGAAAGAAGAATAAAAAAAAACGAGATATGAAACTCGTCACACTAAGGACGAGTTAGGTGATACGCTTGGGGTCATCAGATGTCGGTCATCCGTGATCGACAAAGAAAAGAATGTGATATAGGCACCTTGAAATTATTCAGCGTGCATGCAAATCCGTTTCTCTAACCACTCGGCCACGGGACATCCACGGAAATGGGTAGGCAAAAAAAAAAATGTATAGATATTACAGGGGGAAAAAGTCAATGCCCACTCAACAAACGGGGCCGCGTGAACATGTATTGCATTGCTAGACGGAAATGCGGCCTTGTAACGACTGATGTCGCTATGCCATTTCTGGCGACTTGGGAAAAATACGTGCCGTAGACATAAAACCTGTAATCGGCTGGTTTTGATACCTTGCCTTTAATCACAATTTTCAGTGTGATGACGTCATCAAAGTACGAAACAATAAGCCAGTTCGGGGTTCCACTTTGAGCATGAGCAGAAAAAGGTCATCTGTACCAGCAGAGCATGGTGGTTTTTAAATTCACTGAGATAAGCATCTGTAATGTAATGATTATTCAACTGATCCCTATAAGTGGTGCTTGCCAGCACATCCACATGACAGCAAAAGCGGTGTCTGACAATATCAATAGAAAGAGATTGTTAATACATTCAATGCAAAATAATGAAATGGATGCTTTCCAAAATGTCAATGGAAGGATCATTCTGGTCACCTGGTCTATGCAAGTTCATCCTTTGTTTGAACATGACTGATGAATTCCATAAATTGTTACGTTGGGCAAGCTCATGCCTTCTGTCGCTTGAAACTAGTGGAGTGCCTAATCAACTGAGAAAGAAGAAAGGTCATTTGTACCCATGTGCCCATGAGCTAACCCCGAACTGGCTTATTGACATGGTCTTGAAAGACAATTTTTCAAAGTACAACACCTCCGTCGTCGTCATTACATACTATGATCGGTTTGACAAAGTCAGCCTGCAAAAGTTTGCAGCAGTCGAAGCAATGTGGTCTCCAACACAAAAAAGAGGGATATTGTGTGTGTGTGTGTGTGTGTGTGTGTGTGTATAGGTGCGTTTATATACGAACTTGACTTCTACATGGACGAATATGTAATACACCATTGAAGAAAAAAAAGTAAAATAGCAAAGTATTTTGTTTCGTGATCTTGTGGGGTTCGAACCCGCACGTATGCAACCTCACTTCTCTGAGACGTCGCCTTTAATCACTCGGCCATACGTCTCGACGAGAAAATATGACGAACGTAAACTTATGTGTGTGAAAGATGAATCAGGAATCGTTTCGTCCACATTCCATTCTCATTTTCAGTTTTAAACTGCAAAATTGTCAACCTGATGAGGAGATTTCAAAGAATAAAATGCATGATTACTGCAGCTTATTGTCTCAGCTACAACATACTTTAGTTTCAGAGGAAACGAAGCAAAATCAGCTGAGATAAAGGTGCTTAAACGTTGTCAAGTCAATGCATGGTTTAAAAGAAAAATCACCTCCCATAGACATAACACGTAAACTTGTCCGATTTTGCGTCTTTACCTCTAATCACAATTTTCAGTGTGATGACGTCATCAAAGTACAAAACAATGACATGGTCTTGAAAGACAATTGTTCAAAGTACAACACCTCCGTAGTCGTCATTACTTATACTATAATCGGTTTGATAAAGTCAGCCTGCAAAATTTTGCAGCAATCGAAGCAATGTGGTCTCCAACACAAGAAAGAGGGATATTGTGTGTGTGTGTGTATAGGTGCGTTTCTATACGAACGTGATTTCTACATGGACGAATATGTAATACACCACTGAAGAAAAAAAAAAGTAAAATGGCTAAGTATTTTGTTTCGTGATCTTGTGGGGTTCGAACCCGCATGTGTCATGGTATACCCTACTGTAAAGTCATGTAATGTCGTTGTGTTTCTACTGTCTTGTTCTCTCCTGTCTTTATAAAAAAAAAAAAAAAAGTTTAATGTATTCACAAGAATCCTTTTGAGTGGTTCACAATTTACAAGCATGCTTTTCAGTGAACCTCTCAGTTCTTTCTTTTTTTTTATCCTCCAAACATAACTTTGTATTTTGCCGGTATGCATGTATAATTTCGTATTTGTTAACCATTATCTACCATGTAAAGTCGAATACATGCCTATGTTATATCTTCTGATACATTTCGTGTTATGTTTGACGAAAAAGAAAGAAGGAATGAAATAAATGAAATGAAAATGAAAATGAATGAATGAATGAATGTGTGCAACCTCACGTCTCTGAGACGTCGCCTTTAACCACTCGGCCATACGTCTCGACGAGAAAATATGAGGAACGTAAACTTATGTATGTGAAAGATGAATCAGGAATCGTTTCGTCCACCTTCCATTCTCATTTTCAGTTTTAAAGGGATGATACAGTATTGGTTGAGATGAGAATTGGGCTTTCAACTTTTTGCGAGATACCACGAAAACACTTATGATATAGTACAGAGCATACCATGTTAAGAGGAATTCAAAGTTTATTTGATGAAAATCGGGTTTGGAATGACTGAAACATCCAAAAACAAAGTAAAACAAAACAATCGTAATAAAGTGTGGGTCCCACACTTTATTAGAATTGCTCTTTTTTGATATCTCAGCCATTTCAAAACCAATTTTCATCAAATAAACGTTGAATTCCTCATATAATTACATGCTCTTTCATATTTCATAGGAGGTTTCTCATTATCTCACCGAAAAATGTTAGAAACCAGAAATTAGGTCTCAACCAAAACTAAACTATCCCTTTAAGCTGCAAAATTGTCAACCTGATGAGAAGATTTGAAAAAAAATAAAATGTATGATTACTGCAGCTTATTGTCTCAGCTACAACATACTTAAGTTTCAGAGGAAATGAAGCAAAATCAAGTGAGGTAAAAGTGCTTGAGCGTTATCGTCTATGCATGGTTAAAAAAAAAAATCCCCCCATAGACATAACACATAATCTTCGCTGATTTTGATATCTTGCCTTTAATCACAACTTCTAGTATGATGACGTCATCAAATTAGAAAACATCGACATGGACTTGATAGACAATTGTTCAAAGTATAACATATTCAACGTATGTCGTCAGTTTGGTATTGACTGGACGATCAAACACAGGAACATGAGGCAGCGATTAGTAATCTTCGCTGAGTTTGATATCTTGCCTTTAATCACAACTTCTAGTATGATGACGTCATCAAATTAGAAAACATCGACATGAACTTGATAGACAATTGAAGGGGTCGATGCAATATAGTGCTAACCCACACAATGTTCATTTTGAGATAATCGCTGTTGAATGTTTGGAAAGTCCATACATTGTACAGTCAGGGAGACAGCCGATTTTTAGGGAATGGAGATATTCGCGAAAAATCGGGAAAGTTGGACTTAATGAATTATTCATGACCTTTCCGCAGTCTCTGGCCGAAGCTCGACGCGTACAAAGTCAATGGCTATCACTGCATCGTTTTGACATGCCTGTCTTTAAAAATTCACCTTAAAAAATCCTCATTTAATGTTGATATTGAAATTTCACCCAATGACAGATGAATAACCAAAGTTTATCTCCTCCAAAAATCAATATTCACATATAGTGAGGAAAATTTGTAATTGAAGGATGAAAACGCGAATCCAAAGTGTATTTTTTGAATCTCCGTGTCATAGTTTCTTTCAAGGCGTTCTTATTTTGCAGCGATTATTCAACGAAACATAGGGACGGACTGTGTGTGTGTCTGCAATGCGCTATGCATGAATCGCGTTAACACAGTGCACGCACGTACCGTGCGTACATGAGCGCTGTTACCGCTGAGCTTCAACGTCTATGGGAATTGTGGTAGCCTGTCATGTTTTTGCCGATATTTCTATCAACAATTCAGTTATTTTTTCGTCAAATGATCAAGAGTTGGTGAGAACTGGTATTGTACTTAGATAGTCCGGTCCCCTAAACTCCTGGTTTGCCCGTATTTCTGTGGAATGTCCGAATGAAAAGAGCAAGAGACGGAAGGCACCGCCACCGTAGGTGTTCTAATAGGTTGCATGACGCTGGAGCTCTCGCACAGCCGTCGAACGTCAACTGCGGACCGCCGGAGCTCCGGGGTTCTTTCTTTTGCTACATGACCATCAGTGTCCTCATACTTTCTTGCTCTCTTGCGATCATGCTCACTGGGTTAAAAGTTACAAGCCTCATGCAACCACAAGGTTACCTCATCTAGATCATCGCAACATCACACGTACACTATCACGGTAATGAACCAGGGAACTATATTGCGACATCCACCCTCACTTTGTCTCTAGAAATGTTTGATCAACACGTCACAATCACATATGCTTTTAACTAAAATAGTTGAAATTGAAATAGAGTTAATAGATGATAATTACCTCTCACTATTAGTCTTGTCTTGTGAAGGTTTTTGTTGTTCTTCAAACTTGCATGTCTCTTCCTCGTGCTCTAACTTCGATCAAAACATAGGTCTGCACGACCATGCTCCGCCTTCCAACAACACAATGTCGATGTGCATGGTCAATTCACTTGCTGTTTTGTTTTTTTCTGCCATGGGGGTCGCGAAACGAAGTGATTGGGGATTTTGCTTATCAGCATCATCACTGATCACGGGTACGCAGCAACAGAACGATGGAGGAGAGAGGGGGAGAGAGAGGAGCGCTAAAAATAGCTACACACAACGATCCGTCCTCCAACTCGATGCGGATGACCCTCCGTGTGTGTACGCTCGCGTGTGTGTACATGTGTTTCTCTCTCTCCCTCTCGGTGAATTATTCTCATAGCGACTGGAAAAAGAACATCTGTAACGGTTCGCTCTGACCATATCGCGTCGCTCCGTTACGTAACATCTGCTCGCGGTTCAATGTTCCCTATTTGGGGGGATTTCAATCTTCCCTCAAAATAGGTAGTCTCCCTGACTGTTGTATATTGATAAAACATGAATGCATGCATTTTTTACCATCTTATTGGTTGAATTCAAATATGATATTTTCACGGAGGTTAGAGTGAAGGATAAGGATTATGAAAATGCTTAATCGTGTCATTAATTCCCAATCAATGACATCCCTACTATAGGCATATCATAATTTCTCATCTAAAATCAATGGTCTATAGGATTCATGCACCATTACTTGTATAGTGCATAAACTTTGCTTTTTAAGCTTTGAGTGAAACGTGTCATAGCATAATTCTGTAATTCCATCAGCAGTGATTGACATAATGAAGAAGAAATATATATCACATTGAACGCTTAGAACCTAACGGGGGGGGGGGGGTATTATAGCATGATACTCGGTTTTTTACTGCCCAGCTAGATGCCAACAACATCCATCACTCACGGCTACGCATAGAGAAACAGCCATGGCGAAAATAAAACTTTGCTTTCTCATAGGCACAATGACACAGAACCCCGTCAAACACACTTTTCTTGGCAGGGATGGACATGAAAAAGTTCATTACTAATACTAAACAGCGTATGCATTCCATTCATGTGGAGCTAGATACCTCTATAGCAACATAAAGCCTGTCTTCAACTCCGTTGATAGAACAATGACAACCTGAAATTTCAAAGAGATGAGCGAGACGCTATATACACCTGGCCTAGAGTTAATTTATTCAGTTCTCATTCCTACTTCAAGTTGGGTTATGTTATTTTAATCATTCCCATCTGCAGTATAACAAAACCAAAGTGAGGGAAAAGGGGAGAGAAAAACGAGAGGTGGCAAAAGGAAAACTGCATGCACAACTGCAATCCATAGCATTGCGTGTGACAAGTGAAACAAATGTTTTAGTTGTTATAGCAGTGATTTATGAGCATAAACAGACACATAGACAGACAATGTCAAATTTAAAAACCATCAATTTAATGTCAGAGAAGATGGTAAACAAGATGCATTGAAACCGTAACTAAATCGAACATATTCAGATATAACATTCTTGAATTAAAAACAAGATAAAGAAAAATAAGGATTAAAAAAAAAAAAAAACGCCGCACGAACATGCATTATATTCTTGATGCAAAGTTCCA
Source organism: Diadema setosum (assembly GCF_964275005.1). Taxonomy (NCBI): domain Eukaryota; kingdom Metazoa; phylum Echinodermata; class Echinoidea; order Diadematoida; family Diadematidae; genus Diadema; species Diadema setosum. The sequence goes on from NC_092704.1 coordinate 763,087, forward strand.
AGGATTGTCTCATTAATTTAAAAGCAATGATTCCCTTATCACCACCAGCACCACACCACAATGACGTCTCTAAAATCAATGGTAGCACATATCATTGTATCTTGCATTGAATTAGCTCCCTTTTCCTAAACTACCAGTGAAACGTGCCATATTATATGGTGTAATTCGATCAGTAGTGATTGACTTTAAAGAAGAAAGATAATGCAACAAATTAAATGCTTACCACATTGCTTATAGGGCTATTCCAGTTTGGTACTGATCTGTTCTATTCTCCCAGATGCCAACAACACATATCACCTATGGCTAAACTAGTGAAACAGCCATGACGAAAATAAACGACAGAGAACCCTGTCAAAATCACTACACTAATTGGAAAGGTATTGCCCGAAATTCCTCATATAATATGAAGCAATATCAAGTCACTTCCTTCCCTGCCTGTCTTTAACTCCGTTTTTGTCAAACAATAACAACCTGGAATTCTAAACAGATAAGCGAGACGCCATACACCTGGACTAGAGTTAATTAATTCAGTTCCCATTCCTGTTAGTTATGTAAACGTACACGTTCCTAAATATCCTGCTACAGTATAACAAGAACAATATCTAAATGAAGAGAAAAGGAAAGAGAAAAAGAATGGTAGCAAGCGTGGCACTGTTTCAAGGGGCAATTTACAACATTACGCGTGACAAAATTAATGAAGCAAACCCAACCTCCAAACTCCAATACAAAACAAGGGAAATAGAGTAGCTGTGTTCATGACATCAGAGTGAAGCTGAACTGCTGAAAAAAGAAAAGAAAAAAGAAATAAAAGGAAAAAGTCCTGCGGGACTCGATTAACTTCTCTCCTTCCGGTCGGGCATTATAAACACGCAGCGTGCTAAGCGATTCTGCCACACGGAAGATCCGAAGATCCTGTGCGAAACTTAAATCTATCTATGTATGCTATACACAACACAAATTTACATTGATATTCAGTTTTTTGGCGATATACGTCAAGTGACTGATAGCGCTGTTCAACTTCCCACGAGTGGCCGCGTGGATTCGATCAATATACAGTTACAAAGATAAATCGGGAATCGTTTCGACCAGATTCCATTCTCATTTTCAGTGATCGACAACGAAAATAATGTTAAGTAGCGACTTGAAGTATAATATAATATTGAGAAATATTCGTGAAGTCCAATTCTTTATGCAGTCCTACATAATTCAGATGAAATTGTTTCTGTCATGCAACCAATTGAAAATTTCGTGTGGTGTCGGCGTGTCCAAGTAAGTTGATTGGAAAGGATATGTGAATGAATATTTACCAATAGGTCTTTATATTGTAAAAAAAAAAATCAAACATGGCCATGCGGTCTTTTAAGAGCCATCTTCACTTTAACATTTGTAATTTCAAGTCCAAGTTGCCAGTCAAAGCAATGTGGTCTCCAACACAAAACAAAGGGATATTGTGTGTGTGTGTGTGTGTGTGTGTGTGTGTGTGTACGTTTACATGAAAACGTGATTTCTACATGGACGAAGGTGAATACTCCATAAAAGAAAAAAAGCAAAAGATGTAAGTATTTTGTTTCGTGTTCTTATGGGGTTCGAACCCGTACGTGTGCAACCTCACATATCTTGTGACGTCGCCTTTATCCTCTCGGCCATACGTCTCGACGAGAAAATATGAGGAATGTAAACTTATGTATGTGAAAGATGAATCAGGAATCGTTTCGTCCACATTCCATTCGCATTTTCAGTTTTTAGCTGCAAAATTATCAACCTGATGAGGAGATTTGAAAAAATAAAATGCATGATTACTGCAGCTTATTGTCTGAGCTACCACATACTTAAGTTTCAGAGGAAATGGAGCAAAATCAGCTGAAATAAAGGTGGTGAAACGTTGTCAAGTCAATGCATGGTTTAAAAAAAAAAATCACCTCCCTTAGACATAACACGTCAACTTGTCTGATTTTGAGTCTTTACCTTTAATCACAATTTGAAGTATGATGGTAAGTCTTCTCGAACTAAGAGTGTGGAACGGAAGCTTCTACGTGAAAGATGAATCATGACGATCACCCGTGACCGACACATCTTTAAAGGGATCAGTTATTAGAGGTGGAAGACCTCGTGCCAAGATATTGTTTCAGCAATTCCAAAGCAATGATACCCTTACATTTAGGTATACCATAATTTCCCTCTGAAATCATTGGTATTATTCATGTACAATTGCTTGCCTTGTCCATAAACTTTGCTTTATAAACTTTCAGTGAAAGGTGTTATAACATAATTCTGTAACGCCATTAGCAGTGATTGACTACATAAATAAAGATATATCAAATTGAACGCTTAGCGCGTATAAAAGGGGGATTTTAGCCTGATGTTGTGTTATTCACTGCTCAGATACCAACAACACTCATCACCTACGGTTACGTATAGAGAAATAGCCATGGCGAAAATAAGGTTTTCCTTTTCTTTGGCAGATAGACACACAACCCCTTTGAACACACTATAATTGACATGGAGGGACATGAAAAAGTTCATTACTACTACTAAACAGTGATGCCTTCTACTCATGTGGCACAAGATACCTCTATAGCAGCATAAAACCTGTCTACAATTCCGTTATTGGGTCAAACAATAGCAACCTGGAATTTCAAAGAGACGAGCGAGACGCCATACACCTGTCCTAGAGTTAATTTATTCAGTTGCCATTCCTGCTCCAGTTGAGTTATGTAAATTATTTTCCGACCTGTCTTGTGCAGTGTAACAGGAACAAACGTAGAGAAAAGGAAAGAGAAAACGAAAGGTGGCAAGCGGGGCACTGTATATCAAGGGCAATTTACAACATTACGTATGATAAATGAAGCAAATCCAACCTCCAGCCTCCGACAAAAAAAAAAAAAAGGGAACTTGAGTGACTGTGTGTCGTGGGGTAATGACATCGGAATGAGGCTGAACTGCCAAAAGAAAAACAAAGAAAGAGAGAGAGAGAGAAAAAAAAATAATAGCGTCCTGCGGGTCCCGAACATCTCGTCCTAAGGTAGTGCATAATGACCATGCAGCGCGCTAAGCGACTATAAAGCCACACGGCTGTCCCGAAGATTGGATGTGAAATTCATATCTTTATATCATTTACAACATGAAAAAGTTCATTACTACTACTAAACAGTGATGCCTTCCATTCATGTGGCACAAGATACCTCTATAGCAACATAAAACCTGTCTACAACTCCGTTATTGGGTCAAACAATAACAACCTGGAATTTCAAAGAGATGAGCGAGACGCCATACACCTGGACTAGAGTTAATCAATTCAGCTCCCATTCCTGCCAGTTATCTAAACGTACATGTTCCTACCTATCCTGTTACAATATTACAAGAACCAATGAAGAGAAAAGGAAAGAGCAAACGAAAGGTGGCAAGCGGGACACTGTAACAAGGGGCAATTTACAACATTAAGTGTGACAAAATTAATGAAGCAAACCCAATCTCCAAACTCCAATACAAAACGAGGGAAATAGAGCAGCCGTGTTCACGGGTTACGTATACTTGGTAAAATAATACGATAAATGACATCGGAGTAAAGCTGAATTGCCGGAAAAAAAAGAAAAAAAAGAAAGAGAAAACTTCCGCGGGAGTCGAACTTCTCGCCTTCCGGTATGGCGTTATGAACACCCAGCGCGCTAAGCGATTACGCCATATGGCTGTCCTGGAGATTCTTTGCGAAACTTAAATGTATAATTATACTGTCGTGACAGTGCTGACTGAGATGGCGCTATTCAACTTCCCACAAGTGGCCGCGTGGATTCGACCAATATACAGTTGCAAAGAACAATCGGGAATCATTCCGTACAGATTGCATTCTCATTTTCAGTTTTTAACTACAAAATTGTCGACCTGATGAGGAGATTTGAAAATATAAAATGCATGATGACTGCAGCTTATTGTCTCAGCTACAACATATTTATGTTTCAGAGGAAATGGAGCAAAATCAGATGAGGTAAAGGTGCTTAAACGTTGTCAAGTCAATGCATGGTTTGAAAAAAAATCACCTCCCATAAACATAACACGTAAACTTGTCTGATTTTGAGTCTTTACCTTTAATCACAATTTCTAGTATGATGACGTCATCATATATCAAAACCATCACATGGACTTGAGAGACAAATGTTCAAAGTACAACATATCTGAATTTGGGATAATATTGAGCTTAAACAACAGAGATACAAGCAAATGAATGTCAGAAACAGTACCTCAAAAAAATCAATTCCACTTTTTTTATATAAAATGACGATTTGATGACGTCATCGCGTTTCTCTGGCAATATTGATACTTGGAATGTTATTTACAATTCATATGCTTTTGTAATATGCAATAGAAATATAGGGTCAACGGACGATTTAAAGAGCTATGACGAAATAAACAAAGACATGTTTTTTCACTATATTTGCAGAAAGACGCGCGTGCGGAATTTCAACTTTGACGCCTGTGCATTCCTTTGTTATGGGTCGAAATCGATCGGAAATCAATGGATACTGTTACTCAAAGTATCAGGAATCCAAATCAGTCAAAAAAAATTGCATTTCCATGTTTCTTAAGCGCTCTGCGCGCGAAATTGCGCGGACGGACGCGCACGCGAGAAAATGTTTGAAACGCTTATAATTGTCTGAAACTTCGAGATTTCCCATTGGGAAGTCGTTTTGAGCCTTTTAAAATTTTGACGCGCGCTTACGCGCGCCTAATGATGACCTGGGTAACTAGCGTTAGAAAGTAAGATAGAGCATGACCTGAACTTCATGTCCAGCGAAAATGATACAGAAATGACATCTAGTTATGAAGTTATGATCGATCATGTGACAAGGTCCGAAAATCACAAAATGGCGCCTAGATGACGTCATAGATATGTTACTGTCATGAAAACCTTATTGTGGCTAGATATTGTCATGAGACATGTTGACTGAAAATGTCATGTCATTCCGTGATGTCATTGTTGAGATATTGACGACACAAAATGTGGCAGAAAGAAAGAAGAATAAAAAACGAGATATGAAACTCGTCACACTAAGGACGAGTTAGGTGATACGCTTGGGGTCATCAGATGTCGGTCATCCGTGATCGACAAAGAAAAGAATGTGATATAGGCACCTTGAAATTATTCAGCGTGCATGCAAATCCGTTTCTCTAACCACTCGGCCACGGGACATCCACGGAAATGGTTAGGCAAAAAAAAAAATGTATAGATATTACAGGGGGAAAAAGTCAATACCCACTCAACAAACGGGGCCGCGTGAACATGTATTGCATTGCTAGACGGAAATGCGGCCTTGTAACGACTGATGTCGCTATGCCATTTCTGGCGACTTGGGAAAAATACGTGCCGTAGACATAAAACCTATAATCGGCTGGTTTTGATACCTTGCCTTTAATCACAATTTTCAGTGTGATGACGTCATCAAAGTACGAAACAATAAGCCAGTTCGGGGTTCCACTTTGAGCATGAGCAGAAAAAGGTCATCTGTACCAGCAGAGCATGGTGGTTTTTAAATTCACTGAGATAAGCATCTGTAATGTAATGATTATTCAACTGATCCCTATAAGTGGTGCTTGCCAGCACATCCACATGACAGCAAAAGCGGTGTCTGACAATATCAATAGAAAGAGATTGTTAATACATTCAATGCAAAATAATGAAATGGATGCTTTCCAAAATGTCAATGGAAGGATCATTCTGGTCACCTGGTCTATGCAAGTTCATCCTTTGTTTGAACATGACTGATGAATTCCATAAATTGTTACGTTGGGCAAGCTCATGCCTTCTGTCGCTTGAAACTAGTGGAGTGCCTAATCAACTGAGAAAGAAGAAAGGTCATTTGTACCCATGTGCCCATGAGCTAACCCCGAACTGGCTTATTGACATGGTCTTGAAAGACAATTTTTCAAAGTACAACACCTCCGTCGTCGTCATTACAAACTATGATCGGTTTGACAAAGTCAGCCTGCAAAAGTTTGCAGCAGTCGAAGCAATGTGGTCTCCAACACAAAAAAGAGGGATATTGTGTGTGTGTGTGTGTGTGTGTGTGTGTGTATAGGTGCGTTTATATACGAACTTGACTTCTACATGGACGAATATGTAATACACCATTGAAGAAAAAAAAGTAAAATAGCACAGTATTTTGTTTCGTGATCTTGTGGGGTTCGAACCCGCACGTATGCAACCTCACTTCTCTGAGACGTCGCCTTTAATCACTCGGCCATACGTCTCGACGAGAAAATATGACGAACGTAAACTTATGTGTGTGAAAGATGAATCAGGAATCGTTTCGTCCACATTCCATTCTCATTTTCAGTTTTAAACTGCAAAATTGTCAACCTGATGAGGAGATTTCAAAGAATAAAATGCATGATTACTGCAGCTTATTGTCTCAGCTACAACATACTTTAGTTTCAGAGGAAACGAAGCAAAATCAGCTGAGATAAAGGTGCTTAAACGTTGTCAAGTCAATGCATGGTTTAAAAGAAAAATCACCTCCCATAGACATAACACGTAAACTTGTCCGATTTTGCGTCTTTACCTCTAATCACAATTTTCAGTGTGATGACGTCATCAAAGTACAAAACAATGACATGGTCTTGAAAGACAATTGTTCTCCGTAGTCGTCATTACTTATACTATAATCGGTTTGATAAAGTCAGCCTGCAAAATTTTGCAGCAATCGAAGCAATGTGGTCTCCAACACAAGAAAGAGGGATATTGTGTGTGTGTGTGTGTATAGGTGCGTTTCTATACGAACGTGATTTCTACATGGACGAATATGTAATACACCACTGAAGAAAAAAAAAAAGTAAAATGGCTAAGTATTTTGTTTCGTGATCTTGTGGGGTTCGAACCCGCATGTGTCATGGTATACCCTACTGTAAAGTCATGTAATGTCGTTGTGTTTCTACTGTCTTGTTCTCTCCTGTCTTTGTAAAAAAAAAAAAAAAAAAAAAGTTTAATGTATTCACAAGAATCCTTTTGAGTGGTTCACAATTTACAAGCATGCTTTTCAGTGAACCTCTCAGTTCTTTCTTTTTTTTTTATCCTCCAAACATAACTTTGTATTTTGCCGGTATGCATGTATAATTTCGTATTTGTTAACCATTATCTACCATGTAAAGTCAAATACATGCCTATGTTATATCTTCTGATACATTTCGTGTTATGTTTGACGAAAAAGAAAGAAGGAATGAAATAAATGAAATGAAAATGAAAATGAATGAATGAATGAATGTGTGAAACCTCACGTCTCTGAGACGTCGCCTTTAACCACTCGGCCATACGTCTCGACGAGAAAATATGAGGAACGTAAACTTATGTATGTGAAAGATGAATCAGGTATCGTTTCGTCCACCTTCCATTCTCATTTTCAGTTTTAAGCTGCAAAATTGTCAACCTGATGAGAAGATTTGAAAAAAAAAATAAAATGTATGATTACTGCAGCTTATTGTCTCAGCTACAACATACTTAAGTTTCAGAGGAAATGAAGCAAAATCAAGTGAGGTAAAAGTGCTTGAGCGTTATCGTCTATGCATGGTTAAAAAAAAAAAAAAATCCCCCCATAGACATAACACATAATCTTCGCTGATTTTGATATCTTGCCTTTAATCACAACTTCTAGTATGATGACGTCATCAAATTAGAAAACATCGACATGGACTTGATAGACAATTGTTCAAAGTATAACATATTCAACGTATGTCGTCAGTTTGGTATTGACTGGACGATCAAACACAGGAACATGAGGCAGCGATTAGTAATCTTCGCTGATTTTGATATCTTGCCTTTAATCACAACTTCTAGTATGATGACGTCATCAAATTAGAAAACATCGACATGAACTTGATAGACAATTGAAGGGGTCGATGCAATATAGTGCTAACCCACACAATGTTCGTTTTGAGATAATCGCTGTTGAATGTTTGGAAAGTCCATACATTGTATATTAATAAAACATGAATGCATGCATTTTTTACCATCTTATTGGTTGAATTCAAATATGATATTTTCACGGAGGTTAGAGTGAAGGATAAGGATTATGAAAATGCTTAATCGTGTCATTAATTCCCAATCAATGACATCCCTACTATAGGCATATCATAATTTCTCATCTAAAATCAATGGTCTATAGGATTCATGCACCATTACTTGTATAGTGCATAAACTTTGCTTTTTAAGCTTTGAGTGAAACGTGTCATAGCATAATTCTGTAATTCCATCAGCAGTGATTGACATAATGAAGAAGAAATATATATCACATTGAACGCTTAGAACCTAACGGGGGGGGGGGGTATTATAGCATGATACTCGGTTTTTTACTGCCCAGCTAGATGCCAACAACATCCATCACTCACGGCTACGCATAGAGAAACAGCCATGGCGAAAATAAAACTTTGCTTTCTCATAGGCACAATGACACAGAACCCCGTCAAACACACTTTTCTTGGCAGGGATGGACATGAAAAAGTTCATTACTAATACTAAACAGCGTATGCATTCCATTCATGTGGAGCTAGATACCTCTATAGCAACATAAAGCCTGTCTTCAACTCCGTTGATAGAACAATGACAACCTGAAATTTCAAAGAGATGAGCGAGACGCTATATACACCTGGCCTAGAGTTAATTTATTCAGTTCTCATTCCTACTTCAAGTTGGGTTATGTTATTGTAATCATTCCCATCTGCAGTATAACAAAACCAAAGTGAGGGAAAAGGGGAGAGAAAAACGAGAGGTGGCAAAAGGAAAACTGCATGCACAACTGCAATCCATAGCATTGCGTGTGACAAGTGAAACAAATGTTTTAGTTGTTATAGCAGTGTTTTATGAGCATAAACAGACAAATAGACAATGTCAAATTTAAAAACCATCAATTTAATGTCAGAGAAGATGGTAAACAAGATGCATTGAAACCGTAACTAAATCGAACATATTCAGATATAACATTCTTGAATTAAAAACAAGATAAAGAAAAATAATGTCCACGTCAGGATTAAAAAAAAAAACGCCGCACGAACATGCATTATATTCTTGATGCAAAGTTCCAAGGATTGTCTCATTAATTTAAAAGCAATGATTCCCTTACCACCACCAGCACCACACCACAATGACGTCTCTAAAATCAATGGTAGCACATATCATTGTATCTTGCATTGAATTAGCTCCCTTTTCCTAAACTACCAGTGAAACGTGCCATATTATATGGTGTAATTCGATCAGTAGTGATTGACTTTAAAGAAGAAAGATAATGCAACAAATTGAATGCTTACCACATTGCTTATAGGGCTATTCCAGTTTGGTACTGATCTGTTCTATTCTCCCAGATGCCAACAACACATATCACCTATGGCTAAACTAGTGAAACAGCCATGACGAAAATAAACGACAGAGAACCCTGTCAAAATCACTACACTAATTGGAAAGGTATTGCCCGAAATTCCTCATATAATATGAAGCAATATCAAGTCACTTCCTTCCCTGCCTGTCTTTAACTCCGTTTTTGTCAAACAATAACAACCTGGAATTCTAAACAGATAAGCGAGACGCCATACACCTGGACTAGAGTTAATTAATTCAGTTCCCATTCCTGTTAGTTATGTAAACGTACACGTTCCTAAATATCCTGCTACAGTATAACAAGAACAAAATCTAAATGAAGAGAAAAGGAAAGAGAAAAAGAATGGTAGCAAGCGTGGCACTGTTTCAAGGGGCAATTTACAACATTACGCGTGACAAAATTAATGAAGCAAACCCAACCTCCAAACTCCAATACAAAACAAGGGAAATAGAGTAGCTGTGTTCATGACATCAGAGTGAAGCTGAACTGCTGAAAAAAAGAAAAGAAAAAAGAAATAAAAGGAAAAAGTCCTGCGGGACTCGATTAACTTCTCTCCTTCCGGTCGGGCATTATAAACACGCAGCGTGCTAAGCGATTCTGCCACACGGAAGATCCGAAGATCCTGTGCGAAACTTAAATCTATCTATGTATGCTATACACAACACAAATTTACATTGATATTCAGTTTTTTGGCGATATACGTCAAGTGACTGATAGCGCTGTTCAACTTCCCACGAGTGGCCGCGTGGATTCGATCAATATACAGTTACAAAGATAAATCGGGAATCGTTTCGACCAGATTCCATTCTCATTTTCAGTGATCGACAACGAAAATAATGTTAAGTAGCGACTTGAAGTATAATATAATATTGAGAAATATTCGTGAAGTCCAATTCTTTATGCAGTCCTACATAATTCAGATGAAATTGTTTCTGTCATGCAACCAATTGAAAATTTCGTGTGGTGTCGGCGTGTCCAAGTAAGTTGATTGGAAAGGATATGTGAATGAATATTTACCAATAGGTCTTTATATTGTAAAAAAAAAAAAATCAAACATGGCCATGCGGTCTTTTAAGAGCCATCTTCACTTTAACATTTGTAATTTCAAGTCCAAGTTGCCAGTCAAAGCAATGTGGTCTCCAACACAAAACAAAGGGATATTGTGTGTGTGTGTGTGTGTGTGTGTGTGTGTGTGTGTGTGTGTACGTTTACATGAAAACGTGATTTCTACATGGACGAAGGTGAATACTCCATAAAAGAAAAAAATCAAAAGATGTAAGTATTTTGTTTCGTGTTCTTATGGGGTTCGAACCCGTACGTGTGCAACCTCGCGTATCTTGTGACGTCGCCTTTATCCTCTCGGCCATACGTCTCGACGAGAAAATATGAGGAATGTAAACTTATGTATGTGAAAGATGAATCAGGAATCGTTTCGTCCACATTCCATTCGCATTTTCAGTTTTTAGCTGCAAAATTATCAACCTGATGAGGAGATTTGAAAAAATAAAATGCATGATTACTGCAGCTTATTGTCTGAGCTACCACATACTTAAGTTTCAGAGGAAATGGAGCAAAATCAGCTGAAATAAAGGTGGTGAAACGTTGTCAAGTCAATGCATGGTTTAAAAAAAAAAATCACCTCCCTTAGACATAACACGTCAACTTGTCTGATTTTGAGTCTTTACCTTTAATCACAATTTGAAGTATGATGGTAAGTCTTCTCGAACTAAGAGTGTGGAACGGAAGCTTCTACGTGAAAGATGAATCATGACGATCACCCGTGACCGACACATCTTTAAAGGGATCAGTTATTAGAGGTGGAAGACCTCGTGCCAAGATATTGTTTCAGCAATTCCAAAGCAATGATACCCTTACATTTAGGTATACCATAATTTCCCTCTGAAATCATTGGTATTATTCATGTACAATTGCTTGCCTTGTCCATAAACTTTGCTTTATAAACTTTCAGTGAAAGGTGTTATAACATAATTCTGTAACGCCATTAGCAGTGATTGACTACATAAATAAAGATATATCAAATTGAACGCTTAGCGCGTATAAAAGGGGGATTTTAGCCTGATGTTGTGTTATTCACTGCTCAGATACCAACAACACTCATCACCTACGGTTACGTATAGAGAAATAGCCATGGCGAAAATAAGGTTTTCCTTTTCTTTGGCAGATAGACACACAACCCCTTTGAACACACTATAATTGACATGGAGGGACATGAAAAAGTTCATTACTACTACTAAACAGTGATGCCTTCTACTCATGTGGCACAAGATACCTCTATAGCAGCATAAAACCTGTCTACAATTCCGTTATTGGGTCAAACAATAGCAACCTGGAATTTCAAAGAGACGAGCGAGACGCCATACACCTGTCCTAGAGTTAATTTATTCAGTTGCCATTCCTGCTCCAGTTGAGTTATGTAAATTACTTTCCGACCTGTCTTGTGCAGTGTAACAGGAACAAACGTAGAGAAAAGGAAAGAGAAAACGAAAGGTGGCAAGCGGGGCACTGTATATCAAGGGCAATTTACAACATTACGTATGATAAATGAAGCAAATCCAACCTCCAGCCTCCGACAAAAAAAAAAAAGGGAACTTGAGTGACTGTGTGTCGTGGGGTAATGACATCGGAATGAGGCTGAACTGCCAAAAGAAAAACAAAGAAAGAGAGAGAGAGAAAAAAAAATAATAGCGTCCTGCGGGTCCCGAACATCTCGTCCTAAGGTAGTGCATAATGACCATGCAGCGCGCTAAGCGACTATAAAGCCACACGGCTGTCCCGAAGATTGGATGTGAAATTCATATCTTTATATCATTTACAACATGAAAAAGTTCATTACTACTACTAAACAGTGATGCCTTCCATTCATGTGGCACAAGATACCTCTATAGCAACATAAAACCTGTCTACAACTCCGTTATTGGGTCAAACAATAACAACCTGGAATTTCAAAGAGATGAGCGAGACGCCATACACCTGGACTAGAGTTAATCAATTCAGCTCCCATTCCTGCCAGTTATCTAAACGTACATGTTCCTACCTATCCTGTTACAATATTACAAGAACCAATGAAGAGAAAAGGAAAGAGCAAACGAAAGGTGGCAAGCGGGACACTGTAACAAGGGGCAATTTACAACATTAAGTGTGACAAAATTAATGAAGCAAACCCAATCTCCAAACTCCAATACAAAACGAGGGAAATAGAGCAGCCGTGTTCACGGGTTACGTATACTTGGTAAAATAATACGATAAATGACATCGGAGTAAAGCTGAATTGCTGGAAAAAAAAAAGAAAGAGAAAACTTCCGCGGGAGTCGAACTTCTCGCCTTCCGGTATGGCGTTATGAACACCCAGCGCGCTAAGCGATTACGCCATATGGCTGTCCCGGAGATTCTATGCGAAACTTAAATGTATGATTATACTGTCGTGACAGTGCTGACTGAGATGGCGCTATTCAACTTCCCACAAGTGGCCGCGTGGATTCGACCAATATACAGTTGCAAAGAACAATCGGGAATCATTCCGTACAGATTGCATTCTCATTTTCAGTTTTTAACTACAAAATTGTCGACCTGATGAGGAGATTTGAAAATATAAAATGCATGATGACTGCAGCTTATTGTCTCAGCTACAACATATTTATGTTTCAGGGGAAATGGAGCAAAATCAGATGAGGTAAAGGTGCTTAAACGTTGTCAAGTCAATGCATGGTTTGAAAAAAAATCACCTCCCATAGACATAACACGTAAACTTGTCTGATTTTGAGTCTTTACCTTTAATCACAATTTCTAGTATGATGACGTCATCATATATCAAAACCATCACATGGACTTGAGAGGCAAATGTTCAAAGTACAACATATCTGAATTTGGGATAATATTGAGCTTAAACAACAGAGATACGAGCAAATGAATGTCAGAAACAGTACCTCAAAAAAATCAATTCCACTTTTTTTATATAAAATGACGATTTGATGACGTCATCGCGTTTCTCTGGCAATATTGATACTTGGAATGTTATTTACAATTCATATGCTTTTGTAATATGCAATAGAAATATAGGGTCAACGGACGATTTAAAGAGCTATGACGAAATAAACAAAGACATGTTTTTTCACTATATTTGCAGAAAGACGCGCGTGCGGAATTTCAACTTTGACGCCTGTGCATTCCTTTGTTATAGGTCGAAATCGATCGGAAATCAATGGATACTGTTACTCAAAGTATCAGGAATCCAAATCAGTCAAAAAAATTGCATTTCCATGTTTCTTAAGCGCTCTGCGCGCGAAATTGCGCGGACGGACGCGCACGCGAGAAAATGTTTGAAACGCTTATAATTGTCTGAAACTTCGAGATTTCCCATTGGGAAGTCGTTTTGAGCCTTTTAAAATTTTGACGCGCGCTTACGCGCGCCTAATGATGACCTGGGTAACTAGCGTTAGAAAGTAAGATAGAGCGTGACCTGAACTTTATGTCCAGCGAAAATGATACAGAAATGACATTTAGTTATGAAGTTATGATTGATCATGTGACAAGGTCCGAAAATCACAAAATGGCGCCTAGATGACGTCATAGATATGTTACTGTCATGAAAACCTTATTGTGGCTAGATATTGTTATGAGACATGTTGACTGAAAATGTCATGTCATTCCGTGATGTCATTGTTGAGATATTGACGACACAAAATGTGGCAGAAAGAAAGAAGAATAAAAAAAAAAGAGAAATTTTGACAATTACAATAGGTGATACGCTGATAGCGTATCACCTAAAAAGAGAAATTTTGACAATTACAATAGGTGATACGCTGATAGCGTATCACCTAATAAAGAGAGATTTTGACAATCACAATAGGTGATACGCTGATAGCGTATCACCTAAAAAGAAATAAAGAGAGATTTTGACAATCACAATAGGTGATACGCTGATAGCGTATCACCTAAAAAGAGAAATTTTGACAATCACAATAGGTGATACGCTGATAGCGTATCACCTAAAGAGAAATTTTGACAATCACAATAGGTGATACGCTGATAGCGTATCACCTAAAAAGAGAAATTTTGACAATCACAATAGGTGATACGCTGATAGCGTATCACCTAATAAAGAGAGATTTTGACAATCACAATAGGTGATACGCTGATAGCGTATCACCTAAAAAACAAAAAAACAAACAAACAAACAAAACAAAAAAAAAACAATCGCACCCCGGATCTGGCAGCACTGATGCATTATACATACAGTGTTTACTATCTATCGACCGTACTGTATACGTAATATTTCATTCATTGTGCAACGGATTATCAATTCAGAAAAAGCAAAAGCTCCATCGCATGGGAGGAAGATACCCCGCCCACCCCCTCCCCCGTTATAGGTCTCCAATCAGTGGCGTAACTGGGGTGGGGGGCGACGTGCCCCCCCCCCCCCCCATCCGCTGGTTTAAAAAAAAATATCAAAATGGTAATTCAAGGGTTAGTAAACTGCTTTTGAAATTGACATGAAAGGGTGAGCAAGAAATTATCATTTTTTTCTCTAAGATTTCTTTTAACCATAATTAAAGAGGCATCAATAGTGTGAAACATTGTTCAAAAAGCCCGGAGCCGACAAAAGATTGTGATTCATCGTGATTCCTGGTTGGCATTCTGAATGATAGGCAGGATGGAGCAGTGTACTCAAACATCCGAACGGCAAAGAGTCGCTGTAATGTTGCACAATGTGATGTAGAATTACATCTCTGTACCTTACACTTCGTTATATCAAAGCTAGATCACTGATTGTTGCTTTACATACAATAGTCTATATCAAAATGCCTTGCATTGCCAATAATAAGACTTGACGGGCTATTTCCCAACTTTCCCAACACACACAAACACAAACAATTAGGGGATGCTCTAAAGTGCAGATTTTGGAAATCCTTCCCCCGCTTGGTCACTTCAACGCCCCCTCGCTGGTCATACCTCCCCCAATCATGAACAATAAACCGACATCCTTGACTACCAGTGGCGCACCGCCACCCCCCCCCCCTTCTTAATTTCCAAAGCGAAAACAACATATTTATAGCTAAAAACGGCAGTTTTTTTACTGTAAAATGTCAGAATTTTCACTCTCACTCGCTCCGCTCGCTCGTATTTAATCGCTCTGCCATTCTCCTGATGTTGCTGCCAGTATTAAATTGCCAGCAGTTGCACCCGGTGCGCCCCCTTAATTTCCAAAGCGAAAAGGATAGCTACAAGCGGCAGTTTTTAGACTGTAAAATGTCAAAATTTTCAAGCTCGCTCGCATTTTAATCAATTCAATTCAATTCAAACTTTATTTCATTTTTCGAAAAGAACATAAACATTTCACTTCCTTCGGTAACAGAATAAGGTTGCATAATCAAAACAAAGTAAATTGAGAAAACATAATTGTGGAACATTGGGGTAACATAAACGTTGTAAGGAAAATTGATTGACTGAAGTGAAACAGACGATATAATCGTTATGCCATTCTCCTGATGTTGCTGCCAGTAATTGCCAGCAGTTGCGCCCTGTGCGCCCCCCTTAATTTCCAAAGCGAAGAAATATAGCTACAAACGGAAGTTTTTTTGACAGTAAATTGTCACATTTTTCAAGGTCGCTCGCTCCGCTAGCTCGCATTTAATCGTTATCCCATTCTCCTGATGTTGCTGCCAGTAATTGCCAGCAGTTGCGCCCGGTGCGCCCTGCTTAATTTCCAAAGCGAACAAATATAACTACAAACGGTATTTTTTTTTTTTTTTTTAATGTAAAATGTCAACATTTTCAAGCTCGCTCGCATTTAATCGCCTTGCCATTCTTCTGATGTTACTGCCAGTAATTGCCAGCAATTGCGCCCGGTGCCCCCCCCCCTTAATTTTCAAAGCGAAAAGATGGGTAGCTAAAAACGACATTTTTTTTTTAAACTGTGAAATGCCAACATTTTCGAGCTCACTCGCTTCTCTCGCTTGCATTACTTTTAATCGTTGTGCCGTTCTCCTGACGTTGCTGCCAGTAATTGCCAGCAGTTGCACCCGGTGCGCCCCCCTTAATTTCGAAAACGAAAATATATATATACAAACGGCAGTTTTTTGACTGTGTCAAAATTTTCAAGCTCACTCGTTCTGCTCGCTCGAATTAAATTGTTATGCCATTCTCCTGATGTTACTGCCAGTAATTGCCAGCAGTTGCGCCCTGTGCGCCCCCCTTAATTTTCAAAGCGAAGAAATATAGGTACAAACGGAAGTTTTTGGACTGTAAATTTGTCAAATTTTTCAAGCTCTCTCGCTCCGCTTGCTCGCATTTAATCGTTATGCCATTATCCTCATGCTGATGCCAGTAATTGCCAGCATTTGCGCCCGGTGCGCCCCCCCCCCCTTCATTTACAAAGCGAAAAAATATAGCTACAAACCGCAGTTTGGGATTGTAAAATATCAAAATTTTCAAGCTCGCTCGCTCCGCTCGCTTGCATTTAATTGTTATGCAATTCTCCTTTTTTTTTTCTTTTTACAAAAAGTCCCTCCGTGGAAGGGGTATCCCCCTCCTACACCCTCTTCCGCTCGGTTGCTTCACTCCCTCGCCGAGGATCTCACATCGTCACATAATGTATCTCCGTAATAGTCCTTCATATCATTTTCATTTTCACTATGCTCTATAAACCCACCAATCCTGATAGCCTACAACTATTACCTCTGGATATCAAACTTCTTACCCTCCAGGCCAATTCACCAGAACAATTCCCTATCGGGCATCCCCCGAACCCACGGCCCACGACAACTACTCAGAGGCAGGCAGGGATGAAATGTCATGGAGTACCCCATGAATATGTCTACTTATGGGCCCACATATTTTACCTTTATTTCATAAATTAATAAGTATATTACTGCATCTATTTTGAAAATTCTTATCACCGCCTCCAGATGTGTCTAGGAGAATTTCGATGCTATTTTCTGTTTATACCGTATTTAGTAGTCCGGCAGCCGAAAGTCATTTTTTTTTTTTGCCCGAAGTACTTTTTCTCTGATACAGTTTTTTTTTTCTCTGATGATTATTCATCTATTGGGTCTTTTCAAAGGTATTCAGGTGGTTGTGGAGCTCTCACCCTTAGGCAACTTTGATTATTCAAAATGGCGTCCAACATGGCCGCCACACAGCCCTCAATATAGGAAAATGTATGTAATCATGTGTTTTAAATGCTACTATATCAACGTTTGGATTGGAGCAGTTGTCCAAAGGTCCAATGACTTGAACAAGATATTTTTGACATTTTTCGTTGCAGGACAGTTGCCACGGTAAACATTGAATTAGCTTAAAATCCATAAAATGCACAATATAAATACAAAATGATATGGAATCGGGTTTGTGTGTGTGGTGAGGGACATGTGGACCAGAATGTTTGGCAGAAATTCGTAGAAACTATTTTACCTAAAGGACCTGAGTAGATGGTTGCCATGGATACTTGCTCTTTGGCTGGTTGCAGACATGATATTTTACATACGAATGTATAGTCTTGGGATGTTTCAAAATGTATAAGTAACCTGTAATATATATAAATATATATATATATATAGAGAGAGAGAGGAAGCTTAGCAATCTGTAAAAGAAACTGACTACATCGTTGTCTTCCGAATTTGCCTTTTCTTGGTGTTATACATGTTACCATGAGAGTATCATCTGAAGAGATAATTGCCTACGGTGTCTTGAAGCATCATAAAATTATATGATATATGATATTACCAAATTGAAGAACAACTATAAACCTGTCTTGTAGCTATGAAAATTTCTTCTACTCTTCTAGGAAATTGCCTTATAAAAAAAAAAAAAACTTTCTTTAGAAAAATAAATGTCAACACTCTGCAGAGCAAGGAGAGTTAAGCCATGAGTTGGGCCACCTTTAGAAGACATGTGCTACTTGTTTGAGAGTTAAACCACGATGTCAAACCATAAAGATTAGATTACAAAATCGGCTTACAAGTAGCCAGTAGCCAGAAATAAATCTTAGCTTAACAAAATCGGTTTTATCCTAAATTCAAGCATAGAAAGATATGAAAATTAAAGAAGTTCAAACACTCAAAATGCACTTTATTCTTAAACATCCCTTAATATAAGAACCACTCATATCGGGGCTGGCGCTATGTTTTTTTTTAAAGTGAGGCGGCCCAGTTTATATTTCTGGTGCCACTTCTGGGTTTTACTGACAAGCAAAAAAAAAAAAAAAAAAAAAAAGGAGGGGGGGGGGAAGAGGGCTTAACTATTATTTTCTGATATTACTTCCCGGGGTAATAGGCTGAATCAGTTGACAAGAAAAAAAAAAAAAGGTGAGGGGGCCTATCCCACTTTTCTTGAGCCTATTAAGTATAAAAAGTGTGGGGATCCTGGTGGTAAGACCCTATATATTCCTATGTATTATGCCCCCCCCCCAAAAAAAAAAAAAAAAAGTTGAGGCGAGTCCTCACTCTTTGTTTGCGTCGGCTCTGTGTATTACAGTGAAAAGTAACGTTTTGCGTATATTTTGCAATGGAACTTCTTCAAGTTTGAGGGAGGTGCATCGTTGCTTGGCAGAAGAGACTAGAAATAGAAAAAGGGGAATTGAAGAGAGAGGCGACATATGGGGATAGTAAGGAGGGCAAAAGTGAAGAGCGTGGGATAATAATGGGTCGGAAGTTGAAGTTGTACTATTAGTGGAGACGGTAGAAAAGGGAACAGAGAGAGTGGTAAGAAAGAACAGAGTGAGAATCAAGTAAGATATTCAAGATTCTTTAAGTTTGCTCATCCCCTCCCTATGTCTTCGATACTATAGTCCCTCGCATAATGAAGCAAAGTAAAAATAAGCTACTCATCAGAACTGGAACCTGAATCTTAAAAAACTTACATGACCTAATTTAGAAACCTACATGTACTACAGAAATGAAACAAGAAAAGTAAGTCATAATTATGTTTTGTTTTGTTTTGTTTTTTACAGAAAATTATAACAAACACATATTTTCTTTGTCACAGTGTTTTTGCCTTATACACTTGTATCATATCAACTTCGGTTAAATCAATATGCATGACTCATGAATAAAAACTACAGGTAAGTATAGTGAGATAATTAACAGGAAATCATGTCACAAACTGAATTATTTCATTCTCAAGGACTGTAGTTTATTACGAACAATGTATGTATTATGTCAATGTCATGAATGTGAAAGTTATTTCATTATAGCCTTCACCTTGTACCACATAGGAAGTCTCATTTTTGAAATGTTGTTTTCACATAATACTTAATGAACGATTTTTAAGGATATTTATGCAGGCTGTAATATTGCAATGTATGTTCCAATAATTTGACAAAACCATGAAAATATTTCACATTGTATGATTTTATTTTTGTATTACAACTTGGAAACAAATGAAAACATGCACATCCCAGCTAACAGTCGGTTTATCCATCCAATAAGTATTACACAAAGATGTTAGTCTCTTGCCATCTAATTTTAATAGTGTCAAGCAATTTTGTTGCAATGTGTATATATATATGCATGTTATGGGACTGTCCTTGAAAGTGACATTGAGCAGTTACCATGGCAACCAGGACATATCAACTTCATAATTATAACAGAGGGAGGTACTGGTATGTGTAACCAATATAGGCATATGTGGAGTAAAGACCTGAAATATGATATTTCACATTTTCACATCATTGCTATACTGCAATTCAATCCTTAGGCATTTATTCACAATTAAATTCAAGTTTAGGTTGCTATGGCAACTATAAATATAAATTAAGGCTAGATTAATGGTAACTTCATTAAGGTTTTCTTTGTAAGAGGTATGCAGGTAATTGATATTTCGTTGACGTCGCACAAATAACAGGCATTTTTGTGTATTTTGCATACTTTGCTAACTTTTTTGAGGTTTGTTCCAAGTATTTGATGGTTACCATGGCAACCAGATTCTGTTCGACTAAAGACATTGTACTAGTATTACTGGCCGTTTAGATAAGTGTTCTAATTGAAGTACTAGTGTTTTAGTGACATTTTTCTGACTCTTGTATAGGCTTCATGGCGGCCATTTTGGACGCCACTTTGAATAATTAAAATTGCCCAATGGTGAGAGCTCCACACCCACCTGAATATAATTGTAGAGATCCCAAAGATGAATAATCAACAAAGAAAAAAAATATATATATATATCAGAGAAAAAGTACTTAGCCCCCTCGGCTGCCGGACTATAGCATTCATTTCAGTATTGCCCTGCTGCATCATTTTGCAGTAACCACTACATTATAGGTAACACAGAACATTATTTCCATTTAAAATTGCCCTTTTCTAATATTAGGCCCCAAACAATCACCTCTCCTCCATTTAATTTGACACAAGAAAATTACCACTCCCATTTAAATTTCCTAACATCGTTTGTTATTTCAGTCGGAAAAAAAACCTCATATTCTGTGAACAGCGAAAAATAACGGGTATCAACGAAGTCTTCGAAATCACAGTGATTAATTATTCGTTTCTTTGTAATGATCTCGGTATTCCCGAGCCGCTCAGAGCCGATAATACATTAACCATCTTTTTTTTTTTTTGTCTTGTCCCTTTGTTTACTTGCTTGTTTGCTTGCTTACTTAGCGGTCGTGCTGGTCATCCAAGGCTAACGCTCAGAGATCCCCATTTCTGCATTCTGTCTAGGAATGTAATCGTGAAAAGCTTGCTTGCTTCACATATGATAATGATGATTATGTGAATAATGATGATATTAATAATGATAATGATAATAATAATAATAATAATAATACAGAAAGAAAGAAAGAAATACTAATAATGGTGCCTATACTTGCACAGGGCGCAGGTCTACTTTTTTCGATGGCGTTTCAAGAAATAAAAATGAATTCAAATATCATACATGTTCAAACAAGAAAACACAGAAGAAAATGACAAGCAACAAACAACCACATACCAGATAAAGATTGCAATCGTTCCGAACATTACATATTGCAGTTATAGTCCTTATTGTGAGGGGAACAGATACGTTTTAAGTTTGGATTTCAACATTTTATAGATGACAGTAATAGAGTAGGTATACGTGGAAAAGGGTATGAACCGAATGATGTACTAATAAGTTTTTGTGACATCTTTTTTTTTTAGGGAATATTACACAATAGCGAATTCGAAAAACCCAACCGAGAAGAAGGCAAAGAATGATTAAGCATAACAGCCGTGGGCGTAAATTCCCCCTGTAATGGAGGCGGGGGGGGGGATAGTCTGTACATAATTTTATTACATAAAAGAAATGTTACCATTTTATTGAATTTATTTGGGCACTATTCAGGGCCGCGCCACATTTTTGAAAGGTTGGGGGGGGGGTCAAAATTACCTTTCAGTGAAAAAGAAAGGAAATCAAAAGACAAGAGAAACAACAACAAAAAAGTCTTCATACTGACAAGTAAAAACAAACAAAAACAAGAACAAAAAGACTACATATTTTTGCTGCCACTTCCCCCCCACTTTATAATTCATGCAAAAAAATGGGACATTCGCTCCCTGTAAAGTGTGTGTGTGTGTGTGTCGGGGGGGGGGGGGGGTCACCAAGCTTCTCCCCCTCCAAAAAACAAAAACAAAAAACAAAAGAGTGCGCCGGTCAGGTTATTAGCTTGTAACCGTGGTAATGGTGACTATCGCCGATCATCCCCCCCCCCCCGTACGGATTTATGCCGTTGATATCAGCTGCAGATTTTGATCCAACAACAACAACATCAAAAAAGAGGAATCGTATATTTGAAACTTAAATAACCCAACTGATATCTAACATTCCGCTGAACTTGAGCTATATGACTTCGATATGAGATGTCATGATCGACTATCACACATAAGTTACGGGCTGTTTTTGATGAAGTATACAAGTGCTAGTTTAGAGACAGGACCGATGTGGACATAACATCATTAATGATCGAATTTACTTAACATATGATTCTGAAAACCAATAACTGAACATCTATCATCATTCAGTTTAGGCCACATAAAAGAAGGCTCCATGTGTTAAAGATGTATATAATAATGTACTATAGTACATGAATGTCTTATATCGGAGAACGTGGATACAGCTGCTAACGTCTTTCACGTTGAGTGAGATATTCAACCAGGATGTAAAGGCCCTAAAGTTATCCAGGGGATTTCTTTTTCTGAGGGAGGGGGGGGGGGGGGGCAAGTAATGGGGGAGGGAGGTATTCCGGGTGGTAGTTATCCGGGGGTATAGTTATCCAGGGGGTAGTTATCCGGGGGGTTATTATCCGGGGGTAGTTATTGGGGGGGGGGGGGGGTAGTTATCCATGGGTAGTTATGGGGGGGGGGGGTAGTTATCCGGGGAGTAGTTATCCAGGGGGTAGTTATCCAGGGGTAGCTGTCCAGGGGTAGTTATCTGGTGGTAGTTATCCGGGGGGGGGGGGGGGTAGTTATCCAAGAGGTAGATATCTGCGGCGGTAGTTATCCAAGGGTAGTCATCCTGGGGGTGGTTATCCATGGGGTAGTTGTCCTAAGGGGGAATCGCCCAGAGGGGTGATTGCCCTAGGAGGATAGTTGTCCAGGGGGTAGTTGTCCTAGGGGGTAGTTGTCCTAGAGGGTAATTGCCCTGGAGGGTAATTGCCCTATGGGGTTAGTTGTCCGGCAGGTAGTTGCCCTAGGGGGAAATTGTCCTGAGGGATAATTATCCAAGTGGCAGTTATCCGGAGGGTAGTTTTCCAGGGGGTAGTGTTCCTAGACCCGAAATGTCGAAAAACAACTTGTCACCTTGATTTCTTGTCCTAAACAAATTCCAACCACTCGTTGACTTGTCTTTTTGTCCGCAACAAGTCGACTTTTCTGTTCCACTATACTAACCAATTTGTCTTCTTTTACAAAACAAGTCGACTTGTCGTGTTTTGACAACTCGGCATTTTGTCTTCTTGTCCGAAACAAGTCGACTTGTCGAGTTTCAACAACTCGTTTTCATGTCTTCTTGTCCAAAACAAGTCGACTTGCTGAGTTTCAACACCTTGTCATTTGACGTCTTGTCCCAAGCAAGTCGACATTCCGAGTTTCAACAACTCGTTATCATGTCTTCTTATCCCAAACAAGTCGACTTCCCGAGTTTCAACAACTCATTTTCATGCCTTTTTGTCCAAAACGAGTCGACTTGCTGAGTTTCTACAACTCGTTATCATCTCTTTGTGTCCCAAACAAGTCGACTTGCCGAGATTCAATAACTTGTCATCTTGACTTCTTGTCCCAAGCAAGTCGACTTGCCGAGTTTCAACAACTTGTCATCTTGACTTCTTGTTCCAAACGAGTCGACTTTCCGAATTTCAACAACTTGTCATCTTGACTTCTTGTCCAAAGCAAGTCGACTTGCCGAGTTTCAACAACTCGTTATCATGTCTTCTTGTCCCAAACAAGTCGACTTGCCGAGTTTCAACAACTTGTCATCTTGACTTCTTGTCCCAAGCAAGTCGACTTGCCGAGTTTCAACAACTTGTCATCTTGACTTCTTGTCCCAAGCAAGTCGACTTTCCGAGTTTCAACAACTCGTTATCATGTCTTCTTGTTCCAAACGAGTCGACTTGCCGAGTTTCAACAACTTGTCATCTTGACTTCTTGTCCCAAGCAAGTCGACTTGCCGAGTTTCAATAACTTGTCATCTTGACTTCTTGTCCAAAGCAAGTCGACTTGCCGAGTTTCAACAACTTGTCATCTTGACTTCTTGTCCCTAACGAGTCGACTTGCCGAGTTTCAACAACTTGTCATCTTGACTTCTTGTCCAAAGCAAGTCGACTTTCCGAGTTTCAACAACTCGTTATCATGTCTTCTTGTTCAAAACGAGTCGACTTTCCGAGTTTCAACAACTCGTTATCATGTCTTCTTGTTCCAAACGAGTCGACTTGCCGAGTTTCAACAACTTGTCATCTTGACTTCTTGTCCCAAACGAGTCGACTTGCCGAGTTTCAACAACTTGTCATCTTGACTTCTTGTCCAAAGCAAGTCGACTTTCCGAGTTTCAACAACTCGTTATCATGTCTTCTTGTCCCAAACGAGTCGACTTACCGAGTTTCAACAACTTGTCATCTTGTCTTCTTGATCCAAGCAAGTCGACTTGCCGAGTTGCAATAACTCGGCTTCTCGGTATTTAACCTGTCTTCTCGTCTTCTTATCTCGTCATCTGGTTGGCACTTTTAAGCTTCCGTAGTTCGTAGTCTCATCGCATCAGACCAGCTGCATCCCCACCTAGGTTATAGGCTACATACTGTAATGCATGAGCCATGACGTTCGCACGCCCGCCTCGTGACGAGAGCATACTGCTGAACAGTGCTAGCAGCGCTCGCGTACTTCTCTCGCACGCCAATGCATGTAGAGCAATATCGACCGTAATGCATGCTTCGGATGTTGAACTACTACAGTAGCCACACAACCAGATAGCAACTACAGCTGTAGCTGCATGCAACCAGGGAGGTGCTCTTCCCACCTCCTTGATGCAACACAGTCTGTAGGGCCATGGACGTAGGCGTGAACGAGTGCACCATGCCGAGCGCGATACGACTCACGTCGAGCTCCGCATGAGTTACCCAAAGATCTAGATAACAAGCGAGTTCGTTAACAGCCATGTACGAGTTTCAGTCGTAGGAATTGCAACACATTTACCCTCTCCATATTGGCAGTGATTTTGCTCAGTTAGTATAATTCGTTTGCCTCCAGAAAAAACAAAAGGAACGGGTGTCGATTCCCATATTTTGCCATATGCAAGTACCTCCTTTAATCTAATGAACCGTTTGCTTTAGATTAATGGTTCAGACCTATTAACCAGATTAATTTTTGTTTTCATGGGAGATGTGTAAAAAACACAAGAAAGTTCACCTGTTAACAAACATACATCAATAGATTAATAAGACAAGTTTATTCGCAGCCAATTTTATTGATATGCAACATTCATCTCACGAACAGAAAAATTGATTCTTTAATCCCTAATCAAACAATCCCACAGAAAAGGCAAAACATTCTAACAGTTTGCCAGAATAGTACGAAAAGATTTTCACTTTTTTTTTCCAGTGAATAGGACCTACTTGGAATTGAGTACTGAAACGGATATTGTACCTTACCAAATCATTTTCACACGTTGGTAAAAATGTATAAAACCTGAAGCTTTCGACTCCGTATCGCATACTTTTCTATTCAAGGTCCTGGATTTTTTTCACTTCGGTCCATCTGTAAAGAAATGAATCAAGTTATTTTATGCAAATGCATCCTCTTGTGTATTAGTTAACGGATACTGTACAGATAGATTTGAAATAGGACGAGGGTGTCGCCAGGGAGATTCTTTGTCCCCCTACCTCTTTTTGTTAGTCAGTGAAATACTTGGTATCCTAATACGACACTCGGATTCTTTAGTTGGATTGCATATGAATGGGAAATCGCTTAAACTTTTGCAATATGCAGTTGATACCCTTTTGACACTCAACGGTTCAACCCAGGATTTACAAAGTGCTTTTACAATACTTAAGGAATTTGCAAATATGTCCAACCTCAAAATTAACGTAACTAAAACTCAAGTAATATGGATTGGGAAGAACAGAACTTTCAAAAAAGAGATTTTACACGAGTACAAATTAAACTGGATATCTGAAGGATATTTCAGGTACCTGGGCATTGATTTTTCAGTTTATCTGAAATGGTTAATCACAATTATCAAGAAAAGGTTAAAGAGATAAAAAGTCAGATAGCGATATGGCTGAAAAGAACATTGACTCCCTTAGGGAGAGTAACGATAGTAAAATCTTTATTGATACCCAAACTGAATTATTTGCTTTTATCTCTTCCAGAACCAAAATTAGAAATTATGAATGATGTTAACCGATCTTTTTATAAATTTATATGGCACGATAAACCTGATAAAATAAGTAGGAAAAAAATGTGCCAATTATACAGTGATGGTGGGGTTGAAATGACAGATATTTTTATACATTCTAAATCACTCAGAATATCATGGATAAGAAGAATCTTTTGTTATCCAAGTAACGAAAATTTCACTTTACATAAGTTCCAATCATTCTTGCCTCCATCATACACATCTCTCCACTTATTCATGGGGGCTGAACATTACAAAGAATTAGCCATTTCAATGCGCAACCCATTTTGGAAAGAGGTATTATTAGCCTTTTCAGATTTAACTCAGTCCATTGTAGATAATATCGCATGTCAACCCCTTTGGAACAATCCTAGAATACAAGTTAATTTATTATAAGTCATGGTGTGCTAAGGGGGTACGTTTTGTTAACGATGTTCTAGAAACAGATGGAAAATTTCTTTCATATTTTGATTTTCAACGTAAATATAATGTACAAGTAAACTTTCTTCAATATTATGGTTTGTGTAATGCTATTCGATTTGGTTATAATAAAACTGTCATACCTAAGATTATGGAACCTACATGTATTATTCCTGAAACATTGTTTTTAATACTGAAAGTGAAAAAAGGTTGTGCACATATCTACCAGGCTTTTTTGAAACATAAGACAAAGGAATGTAAAAGTCTTATAAAATGGAAACAGGAGTTTGATTTTGATAATATTATTTGGAGTTTTTATTACCAAATTCCCTTTTATTCAACTGTCGATGTAAACATGAGATGGTTTCAGTTCAAGATGCTAAATAGAATTCTTTATATGAAAGACGCTTTATTGAGATTTAAATTAATAACAGATAACTTATGTACTTTTTGTAATAACAGCGAAGAAACAATTATGCATGTATTTTGTTCTTGTATATATTCAAACGAGATATGGTCAAAACTTTAGCTTTGGCTGTTCCGTAATGCTATTCATATTAAGCTTACAAATCAAAATAAATTATTTGGTTTTTATGGACGTAATAACAGTGCCCTCAATTGCATTATGATTATAGTAAGGAAAGAAGTTTTTACAGCCAAATGCAAAAATTGTTTGCCAGTTTTTGAACAAATCATGTCAGCGATAAAAAGTTATTATGATATGGAAAAGTATATATGTAAAACAAGTCTGAAAGAAAAGAAATTTATGAAAAAGTGGTTACATTTTACTAAATGTTTCTGATTGTGTTTTCTTATGAAATGATTTGTCAGGTAATTTTCTGACACTTGCAATTTGCAATTTATAATTGATTTTTGTATCTGTTTGCTGTTCTTATTGTATTTAGAATGGCCAAGAATATCATGTGTTAAATCTGCATGTACATACATATCTCTTTTTGTATATATTTGTGTGTATGATATTATTCAATAAAGGAACCCTGTGGAAGGGAAAAAAAAAAACCTGAAGTGTGCCGTGATCCTGAATGAATTTTACAACTGTATTTATGAGCCTGTAATGTTGTTCGAAAATAACGTTGCTTATCATGTCATTGTGCTTAGTAGGGGACAGATATGAAGCCATTAACTTGACAAAGATGGAAAAAAAGGTGAGCAAAATAAATAGAACTATCTCTACGAAGAGAAAGGGCTGAACTCATTTTGATTTCTGCAAATATGAATGGTGTTTAAATGGTAATAAGATATACAAAAGAATCTTTAAGAAAAAATCTCAGGAAATTATTCAAATTGTCGGCATCATATGCCCAATTATGTTTGAACTTTCAAAGGCTACAGTATATGTTAACATCATACAGACCTGGGCGTCAGAAGTGCTCTGATAATATGTAGACCTATGTTGCGAGATTTATAGTTAGTAAACGTTGGGTTGTCTTCAATTAAAGTACGGTTTGCTTAATCTATTCCTGTGAGGTAACTGAAGTTAAAAGGTAAAATTTCCTTCAATACGAGATGAACTTTCAAGTTTTCAATCTCCGCCTTTACGGTCCTTATATAACCTTGCGTTTCTGATAATGTTTATTGTTTATTCTCCAAAGGAATAGGGTTAGACATAAAAGATGATATTCTATATGGTCGATTGGAATTACGGAACATAATTATGTTATTAGGGTCAAAAAGGATTGTCATAGAGACACATACGGAGAAAAAACTGTGCTTGTTTGTTTAACCTTGTTTGCTTTGTTACTGTTTTATGTTAAGGTTTTTAACACATAGTGTACAAAACTGATCTCGCAGAATAGATTTATTCAAGTGAATAAAACTATATTCACCTTTATCCAGCAATTTGTTCTCAATAGTGTTTTGATCAGAGGAAAACTATATAGCGTGTCACTATACCTTGCCACTACAACTCGACCTCTGTGGAAACCGTTCTTCGTTATTCTGCCAAGTTCCATTATACCCCCCCCCCCCCGGAAAAAAAAAAGCGCAAGCGCGCGAAACCGAGCGCTTTAAAAGTTCAATCGTGTGCATTGGATGAAGTTGGGGGAGACATATCATTTTGTCCCCCAAGCAATTCCCGAGATGAGGACAAATCTCGAACTTTCTTCATGGAAAATTGGACAACTACCGCCAGAATTATGCACCGGATCGCTGAATTACAATCATAAATACGCAAAAGCTACTGGGTCCCTTTCGATAGACTTTGCGCACTTATGAGATTGACGTTTTATTTCCTTATATTTATCGA
Source organism: Diadema setosum (assembly GCF_964275005.1). NCBI lineage: Eukaryota > Metazoa > Echinodermata > Echinoidea > Diadematoida > Diadematidae > Diadema > Diadema setosum. The sequence continues at coordinate 791,983 of NC_092704.1, forward strand.
AGAGTGTGCAGCAGATCTTTCACTTACAAAAGCTCCCTCATATGCAGAGGCGTCGATGGAGGGGAGGGGGATGGTTCACCCATAAAGGTATTGGGGACAAACAGATCATTTTGCTCCTCCTCGTAACTCCCGAGATGTGGAAATGTTCTTACTTTTTTTTTGATAGGAGACTGTCTAAATATTTAACCCAAAGACGGCTGATGAATTTCAATTTTGAAATTACAAAATCTCCCTCGCGTAAGAGGGGGATAGGCCTAACCCCTCCCATACCCTCCCCGTTCAATCATTTCTACTTAATACACTTTAGATTGACAGATTTCAAAATGTTTCATCCAAAGTGTGCACCAGGTCTGTTACTTACAGTTTAAAGAAATGCAAATGTTCCTTGGGTGGGAGGAGATATCTAGATACTTTCAATTAACGGAGGATCCCCCCCCCCCCTAAAAAAATAGTATACACTTCTGGGATTGAAATTTCCCCAGATTACATCATAAATGTGTTTACGAGAAATTTGTTGCTGCCAGTAATTGCCAGCAGTTGCGCCCGGTGCACCCCCATCCCTTAATTTCCAAAGCGAAAAAAGTACGGCTACAAACGGCAGTTTTTGGACTGTAAAATGTCTAAATTTTCAAGCTCGCTCGCTTCGCTCGCTCGCATTGAATCGTCATGCCATTCTCCTGATGTTGCTGCCGGGTAATTAATGCTAGCAGTTGCGCCCGGTGCGCCCCCCTTATTTTTCAAAGCGAAGAAATATAGCTGCAAACGGCAGTTTTTGGACTGTAAGATGTCAAATTTTCAAGCTCGCTCGCATCAGGGAGGTGGGAAGAGAAACACCTCCCTGCTCGCATTTAATCGTTATGTCATTCTCCTGATGTTGCTGCCAGTAATTGCCAGCAGTTGCGCCCGGTGCGCCTCCACCCCCCTTAATTTCCTAAGCGAAAAAAGTACAGCTACAAACGGCAGTTTTCGGACTGTAAAATGTCAAAACTTTCAAGCTCGCTCGCATTTAATCGTCATGTTATTCTCCTGATGTTGCTGCCGGGTAATTACCAGCAGTTGCGCCCGGTGCGCCACCCCCCCCCCCTTATTTTTCAAAGCGAAAAAGATATAGCTACAAACGGCAGTTTTTGGACTGTGAAATGTCAACAATTTTCAAGCTCGCTCGCATTTAATCGTTATGTCATTCTCCTAATGTTGCTGCCAGTAATTGTCAGCAGTTGCGCCCGGTGCGCCCCCACCCCCCCCCCTTCATTTCCTAAGCGAAAAAATATAGCTACAAACTGCCGTTTTGGGACTGTACAATGTCAAAATTTTCAAGCTCGCTTGCTTCGCTCGCTCGCATTTAATCGCTATGCTATTCTCCTGATGTTGCTGCCAGTATTAAATTGCCAGCAAATGCGCCTGGTGCGCCCCCCTTAATGTCAAATTTTCAAGCTCGCTCGCATCAGGGAGGTGGGAAGAGAAACACCTCCCTGCTCGCATTTAATCGTTATGTCATTCTCCTGATGTTGCTGCCAGTAATTGCCAGCAGTTGCGCCCGGTGCGCCCCCCTTATTTTTCAAAGCGAAAAAATATAGCTGCAAACGGCAGTTTTTGGACTGTAAGATGTCAAATTTTCAAGCTCGCTCGCATCAGGGAGGTGGGAAGAGAAACACCTCCCTGCTCGCATTTAATCGTTATGTCATTCTCCTGATGTTGATGCCAGTAATTGCCAGCAGTTGCGCCCGATGCGCCTCCACCCCCCTTAATTTCCTAAGCGAAAAAAGTACAGCTACAAACGGCAGTTTTCGGACTGTGAAATGTCAAAACTTTCAAGCTCGCTCGCATTTAATCGTCATGTTATTCTCCTGATGTTGCTGCTGGGTAATTACCAGCAGTTGCGCCCGGTGCGCCACCCCCCCCCCCCTTATTTTTCAAAGCGAAAAAGATATAGCTACAAACGGCAGTTTTTGGACTGTGAAATGTCAACAATTTTCAAGCTCGCTCGCATTTAATCGTTATGTCATTCTCCTGATGTTGCTGCCAGTAATTGTCAGCAGTTGCGCCCGGTGCGCCCCCACCCCCTTCTTTTCCTAAGCGAAAAAATATAGCTACAAACTGCCGTTTTGGGACTGTACAATGTCAAAATTTTCAAGCTCGCTTGCTTCGCTCGCTCGCATTTAATCGCTATGCTATTCTCCTGATGTTGCTGCCAGTATTAAATTGCCAGCAAATGCGCCTGGTGCGCCCCCCTTAATGTCAAATTTTCAAGCTCGCTCGCATCAGGGAGGTGGGAAGAGAAACACCTCCCTGCTCGCATTTAATCGTTATGTCATTCTCCTGATGTTGCTGCCAGTAATTGCCAGCAGTTGCGCCCGGTGCGCCTCCACCCCCCTTAATTTCCTAAGCGAAAAAAGTACAGCTACAAACGGCAGTTTTCGGACTGTAAAATGTCAAAACTTTCAAGCTCGCTCGCTTCGCTCGCTCGCATTTAATCGTCGTGCCATTCTCCTGATGTTACTGCCGGGTAATTACCAGCAGTTGCGCCCGGTGCGCCACCTCCCCTTATTTTTCAAAGCGAAAAAGATATAGCTACAAACGGCAGTTTTTGGACTGTGAAATGTCAACAATTTTCAAGCTCGCTCGCATTTAATCGTTATGTCATTCTCCTGATGTTGCTGCCAGTAATTATTGTCAGCAGTTGCGCCCGGTGCGCCCCCACCCCTCTTAATTTCCTAAGCGAAAAAAATATAGCTACAAACTGCCATTTTGGGACTGTACAATGTCAAAATTTTCAAGGTCGCTTGCTTCGCTCGCTCGCATTTAATCGCTATGCTATTCTCCTGATGTTGCTGCCGGGTAATTGTCAGCAGTTGCGCCCGGTGCCCCCCCCCCCCCCTAATTTTCAAAGCGAAAAAATGTAGCTACAAACGGCAGTTTTGGGACTGTAAAATGTCAAAATTTTCAAGCTCGCTCGCTTCGCTCGCTCGCATTTAATCGTTATGTCATTCTCCTAGTGTTGCTACCAGTATTAAATTGCCAGCAAATGCGCCCGGTGCGCCCCCTTAATTTCCAAAGCGAAAAATATATATATATAGCTACAAACGGCCGCTTTTGGACTGTATAATGCCAAAATTCATGATCGCGTTCATGATCGTCAGTGTAAGAATTAAGACAAGAAGTTTCTCTAAATGATACCATTTTATAGGCAAAATTGTTCAATAATAATCTGCATAAAATGTATTGCTACCTTAAACATGTTGGACTGTTTCAAGTCGATAGAACACGCAAAAAAAATGAATCAAATTGCACCATTTACAACATCAATATGCAAAAAGTTCTCACTGTGGGAGGGGGAAACCCCCTCCCACATCCTCCCCCCTCCCACACCCTCCCCCCTCGCTCGCATCGCTCCCTCGCATCTAACCGCTCCCCCTAAGAGCAAATCCTGGCTCCGCCGGTGATACTGTAGGCCCCACTATTTAGTAGGCCTTCACAGTGATGTCGCACAGGCGGAGCAAGAGCTGAAATACCACGATATAGTCATTCAATTATCTATGAATATTTCTTTTTCTTACTTGTTTTTTTATTACTTGTTTTTTTATAGGAAAAAATCCCAAATCTCACCAAAGTGTGCACCAGATCGCTGAATTTGAGGTCTGAAAATGCCATCTTTTCCTCGTGTGGGAGGGGGATACATTATTGTCATACTTGTCGAGTTGAGTGTGAGTGCACTTTGATAATCTATTCTTCTTCAGCCAACACATTCTACGGCAACCGATGAGGGCAGCATATCACTGTTTCGATCACAGAGTTCTGTGGTTTCGATACGTAGACGTATTTTGCAAGCAGTTTACTGTGGTATCTAGGATTATCAAGTCAACTCAAGTGGGGCTGACAAAACATGCTACTGCATCTATTTTGATTTTGACCTTCTCTTGGCACCATGTCTGGGTAGAAATATTAGGAATAGCAGAGAACACATCTTGCAAAGGATTTTTTAGTATAAAAAAATATATGTTTATAATATAGGCCTAATCTAAAATATTAAAATATAAAAACACAGACACAAACACACACATACACACACATACACACATAAGCAGTAATGTATGAATGTATATGATATAAATACACCAGGAAAAATTCTGGGACATCTAAGGACAATCGAAGTCGTTTATTAGTAATATTGTAAAGGGTGGTGTGGAATAAGACTTCGGGTCACTGCATAAATCATCACACTTAAATTTGTATGTAAAGGAAAAGAATAGAAATAACTTCTAAGCCTTCAGATTCTACTACATTTCGCATGTTAACAATTGCTGGCATTACGAGATTGAATGTGCAATTCACGCAATGATCACTTTAGTTGTTTTCATCCTGTTCGTGCCATATAGCAGAGTCTATGTATATTACGAAACTATTATAAAGCTAAAAGAAACTAATTTTAGAATTAACGCTAAACGCTTCTGAAAAGATACATTTTAAGAGTCACCGCATTTGCCATATAACCTACACTTGTCAGAGATTGTACTCTTTAATTTGGCATGACATAGTATTTCCTTATAGAGGTAGTTACAACATCATTCTCAAAAGTTACGTGAGCTAAAGTGTATTCCCCGTGGATTTGATAATAATTCTATAGGTCAGCCAACAAAGAGTGATCATTCATGGATCATTCTGATATTTAGCAATCCGTGTCAAAGGAAACCAAAGCCCAAATATAAATGTAGATTGAGTGAAATCAGCATTATTAGTAGAACACATCGGTAAAAGTTTGGGGAAAATAGGACAATCGATTCAAAATCTATTGATTTTTAGATTTTCAGTGTCGTCATCGTTGGATCACGACCCCATTGATGGGCCATTGCCGCATGAGTTTCAGGATGAAATCAATATGATTAATATGCTTTTGTTATGGAAGTATAAATGACAGTCAGTTCATTTCACCCATACGTGTACAATATGCATAATGTATACAAACACACATACATACATATGAAAAGATGCTTGCAAAAGGTGCTAAATTCATTTTCATCAAATTGGACCTTTTGACAGAAACGTATTCATTTTCAGTAGTCCCATACAGTAAGTTCTTCTAAGTATAGTGAAATTCGTGTGATAAAATGGAAAAATTGGGCAATGAAAATTTAATCTTGTTCCAAAGGTGCTAAATCCCGCAGGATCCAGTCAAAAGTCCATGCGCATGCTTGACTGCACTTTGACCCCAGAGTAAGACAGACCAATCAAAATAGAAGTAGTATCTCTTACTTCTATTTTAACCATCTTCAAAATAAAATCTGCCATTGCCTCGACAAAGTCCCATGGGCGAAAATTCGCTAAAACAACGTCTTTCACGGAGTTTGAATCTGTAAAGCAATGAAGAAGATTCGTATAAAGGTCGGAAGCTCAACAAATAAAATACAATGTATAGAAAGTGAACAATTTGCATGCAAATAAAAATCTTATATATGCTTTTATAATGTATGCATCTATACATGTACTGGAAGAAAGTTACTGAATAATATGGATAAAGATAAAGCATAATGCAAAATATATTATAGAAATACTAAATCAGTGTTTTGATAAGAGACCACAAATTTTCTATTTTGTTGGATACACGTGGAGGTTTGACGTTTGCTTTATTCTGTACAAAAGATTATTACGGAGGTAAAAATAAGATATAATCTTACACTACACACACACACACACACACACACACACACATACCTTGCAATTTATAGAAGAAATTCAAGATATAAACAGACAAATGAGGAGGAGGAAAAAAAGAAAGCAGAAAGTATAATATCGGAAGCAATAGTAAGAGAAAAAAGATTACAGATGAAAAAAAAAAGAGATAGAGAACAAAGGGAGAGAGAGTGAGACCAGAGGGAGGAGGAAAAGGAGAGAGTGATAGATGAAGTGACAAGAAGAGAGTGAGAGAATATATAAAAAGTTATAGAATGTTAATAGGTGAGAGAAATACAGATATGACCTGAATCTAATACAAATTCTTTACTTCTTTTTTTGTAAGACATTTGAGACTTTCTCGCAATGGCGTATTGGTAACTGTAAATATTGGTTATTGTATAAATATCGTTATTCTGCAACACTTATTTTTTTTTTATCTCTAAGAAAATTGTGTTGTGTGCTCTTTCCGACCTATATTTTTTGTTTGTGCTTTTGTCGCTTCTTTAATTCAGGGGAAAGCATAGGGATAGTATATGTTACATTACTAAGAAAATGTCGAAAATGTTGAAATAAAAGTTGATGTTGTAGTCCTTCGTGTAAATGTTTTGTGTGTGTGTGTGTGCGCGTGCACGCGTGTGTGCGTGTGTGAAGGCAGGACTGGAAAGTATGTGTGTGTGCGTGAGTGTTTAGGTCTTACACAAAATAGCTTGAGTAATTAATTGTAAGTCTAGATGTATCGTGTCTGCTTTGATCAGTTTACTTTCAGTTTCAGGTGAGCGTATAGAAGTGGGGAATTCCTAATCGGTAACGAACACATTCAAAGCTGCCTGAACTTTGACCGCGAACACTTCCGCATTGAGCTGCCCAGTCCTCGTAAGACGGTTACATCTAAATGTATACGACGGTCAAACATCGTTCTCTTAACATCAAACTGTTCAAGTTAGCCATCATTATCAGAAGGATTGCTTCTTTTTGACTGATCACAGTGATTCAGGGACATGCATCAACATAGTTTGCTGCTTTCACTCAATTTTAAGGTGTTTAATCATCAGTTGTGCGCAGCGCGCGTTCATGATCATCGCCTTTAAGTCTACCAACATTGTCAAGGATATACACGAGACGGACGGAGGACGTAAACAGGCGTGGTCTTTGAGACTTGGTAATATACTGTAATATACCCTTTATATAGCCTAACTGCATTTACTTCACTTCATATTCCAATACAATAGAATCTAGTTCCTTTAAGATGCGTGTCAGTGGCTCGGTCAAGCCCTAGCCCTGTTGCTTGTCACACGTGTGATATTCAGTGTGATATTCAGTGGATGTCTTTGCGCAATGATTTTGTGTACGATGTCTATGGTGCGCACGTATTCCATGGTACACATATCCGACCATGTACTGTTCAAGGTGCACTAAACATGGCCACCAGCATGTTTCTTCCGTTTTTTTTTTGTTTTTTTTTTGTAACACGCAAAGCTTCTGACAATGCCACGTAAACTCTAAATTGATGTCTGTAGTTCTGCAAATACCATGCTGAAACAAATAAGAATCATAATATTCTGTTGACATAATTATAGAGCAATGTACATAGGCTTATCAAATATGGAAAATTTCCAAATCGGTTATCTTTTCATAATATTTAGCTATTGATATATAGTGATGTAGCCATGCGCAGATTGTTGTCCCACAAGGCGGGGAATCCCAGAGACGGTTACACAGAGGTGCTGTACAGTTTCCGATCACAATGCACCAGGATAGGAGCTAGCTGCTAGTCACCAACCCCACAAGTTCAAAAGGTTTGATCCCTTAGAGTTACTGGCGCCACCGTCATTACAAAAATGCGCCTCAGCCTGACCCCTGCTATGAGGGCGGGTACGTTCACACACACAAAAAAAAATATATGTATATACAAAGGTTACAAAATCAAATACGGATAACAAATAATATCGAGTAACGTATAATATGTAAATGGAAAACACAACGAAAACATTTATGAAAACATAATACGACATAATACAAGTGGTGATCATACGAAATAATAACTAAATCAAAAGATAGACTGGTGAAGCCGGAGGCGTTTCTTGAAAATTTCTAATGAAGAGAATGATTGAACGGAAATAGGTAATGAATTGAACATTTTACAGGGATTTTACAGGTAAAAGAGAAATATAAATTCTTATAAACTGGGAAATTTGGCTATCTTAAATGCATTTGGTACAACACCTGTGGTTAACGACAAATTGAATATAATAGAAAGAGGTTTGGCAAATGCAAAAAAAAAAAAAAAAATCGAACTAAATACAGCACTTATGTCATCATGTCCAGCAAACGAAGCATTTTCTAAACGTTGTTCCAGCTTGATGATTTCATTTTCATCAGTAGGAAAAAAGAACACTGATTTATTCATTTGATTGCCCAAATAATCTGTAAAAAAAAAAAAAAAAAACATTTTTGGAAATACGAGAACCTATTGATGCAAAAAAAAAAAAATATTTCATTCGGGCAATCATTATATGTCATCTTCTATTAATCTATAACCCTGCATAATACGTTGAGGCAATCTTGAGACATTGCTTTGTCTACCCAAAATTCCATTAATAATTTTCTAAGTTTTACAAATATCACTTTTGTTTCGTTCCAGTAAACGTGTGTAATACTCCTGCTTCCGTAATCGAATAAGTCGATTAAGTCTATGTCTATATCGTTTGTACAATAATTCATCTCCTTAGGAAGGAAAAGTGATATGTTTACGATATAATCTCTGCTTTTTGTGCAATTGATGGCTAATCCCTTTTGTCATCCACGGCTTTCTAGGAGTGTATTTCTCCCCCCCCCCCCCCATGCCTCATTGCACTCTACCGTATGTTTTTCACACATGGACTCAAATTGATTTGTAAAAGTTTCATATGCAATATAGGGTCTTTACAGTTTTCGACACATGACCATTTGTTAGAATACAATTCATGTGGGCCTATTCTAACATCATCAGTCACGTTTTTTTTTTTTTTTTCAAGGTCCATTTGCAATGTCTTTTCGGGCAATGGCTATCTTGAGCACAATGTGACTTTATTATCATGAAAGATCTGTATAGGTGATCTGTTATATCTGAGAAAAGAATATGATATATAAATATGTTGTCAATGCATGTGTAGGACGATTCAGTTAAATGCGTTGGGCTAGTAATCAAAGGCCTAAATTGATTTTCATACATTATGCTTCAGAAATGTAGTGGCGGGATGTGTGAAATATTTCAATAAATCATAATCAAAATCACCAACAATATAACAAAATTAATTTACTTTGGCTATTTTAGTGACAAAATTTCAAGCAAGTCGTTAAATGCACTAGAATCAGTGTCCGGGGCCTCGTAAACATCACTTAAAATAATGCTTCTATCGGGATTTGTTTCACCTCTACGAATATGTTATCAACGAAATCATTCGAGAAGGACAAATCAGTTCTCTCATTATAATTATGTCAATTCGCTGTCAACATACATGCAGACGACACCATCTCTTCGGTTCTGTCGCGGTTTGTGAACAAAAGACTATCGAGGAATACTTCAGTAAACGCGTAGATCGAAAACCTATGATGAAACGTTAAAATATAATCAGAAATACCTAAAAAATTAACGGATAAACTTCTGTAATCTAAATAAAGTATGAGTGTTTTCGAGTCTTCATCATACGGACCGATCTGATGACTCTTATTCTGTGTTTTTGTTTGTTGTTTGTTTGTTTGTTTTTTCCCCTTTTTTTTTTACTAGGGGTGTCTTTTGTAATTCCCGTGTTTCAAGACCATCACTCTAGTCTTATTCTATGGTCTATGATTAATAGATTTATTCGTTCCTCACGATATCACGTCAAATCATGCAAATCTAAAAACCCAGATTGGCCATTTCGATTGTATTTTGTGAAACGCTGTGATTTTTGTTGCTGTTCCTTTAGTGTCGCCAGACGACTGGGAGCACTTCGACGTTACCATGGCAGCAAAATTCAAGGAGGACAAGAAATGTATCGATTGTGGAAAAGAATCTGGAGCGATGTACAATGTAAAAGAAAAACAAATGCTATGTGATGGATGCGTAGAAAAGAAAGAATTTGCAATCAAGACTGAAAAGGACAACACGAACTGGTTTTGCCAAAAACACGCAAAGGCCATCAAATTTTATTGCATTTCGCATGATCTTGGAATCTGCCACGCCTGTGCAACCGTCCGACACGGACACCCATGTGTCCTACGCGATTTGGATGACATTGTCACTGAGAGAAAGACTGCTCTGAGAGATATGGTTGTCATGGCAACGAAAAAGATGGCTGAACTGGGAAACAGTGAACAGCATGCCAAGCAACAGGAAGTTGATGCGACTAATCACTTGATGTCAGTGGAAAGTGAAATACAATTGTTCTTCGACGAGAAGCTGCTTCGTGAGGACGCCAACTTGCGGCGAGAAGAAGACATGATAAAACATGAAGCAGAAGAAGAAATTTCTAAAGTTAATGAGAAAAAAGAAGAGAGATTGCTACAGAGCCGTAATAATGCAAGAGCAAAAAGAGAGAAAATAGCCAAAGTACAAGAAGAACTGTCGATCTCACTTACAGACATCCGTAATGAATGTTCCAGAAAATTGGAACATTGTCACCATCAAATTAGGAAGAGTCAGCTCGCCATGAGAAAAGTTTTGAGTGACATTGAAACCCTTCTCCTTAGTAACAGACGACTGATCGAGGGAGGGAAAGATCTCGTGAGGTCACTGAACCAGGCCGTTGGGTCAGCTGATGAGAGGAAGGAGGAGGAGGAGGACCCTGAAGGCATCTCAAGCAAAGTGAAAACTGTCCGATTTGTGAAAAGTGAGGGAGGCAAGGGTTACAAGGGGAGAGTCGATTGGTGTGGCGGGGAGTGGGAACTCGGCGACTCAATTGAAATTCCAGAGGGTGTAAGATTGCCAAAAATAGCTGGATGTATCAACGAGGAGGAGGTGGTTGTTTCAGACTGGTCCTATTACAACGTGCAAACATATGTGATAAATGTCCGAACAAAAAAAACGGAGAAAGTACCACAGAACGACAGTGGAACACGTATCGTTTCTTGTACACTATTGGATGACAACACGATAGTCTGTGGCAAGTGGCGGAGACGATGTTCAGGACCAGCCTTCACCAAGTGCATCTCAATGTACGACAGGCAGTGGAAACCCCTTAGGCACCTGGACATACCAAAACACGTGCAGAAAGACTGCATTTGTCTAGATGTTGCAGTCGATGTGAGTGGTATGATCCTTGCTTGTGAGGCTGGTCAGCCTCATATCTACGTCATCGATTCGAAAAGTGGAAAGATCGAGAGCGTGATCACGTGCAAGTCTGGGAATATGATCAGGATGAGTGGAATTATGACCAGTGGGAAGATCATAGCTTGTCATGGGTCATGCGATGATACATTGTTGGTAATCGATCGTCATGGAGATCAGACGGAGATAGAACATAATGATACAATCTGGTATGCGGCTATCGATCCTTTGACCGATAACCCTTACGTCGTGTGCTACAATGAAGAGAGCAATATATGTTCCATCGATCGTATGTCTTACGACGGCGAGGCGGGAATAAGAGAATTGTCCCTACCACTCTGTGAGGGATTGAATACAAGAAATGAAAGACTCTGGCATGTTGCGTCATCAGGACTCATCCTCACCTCTGATGGCAAACTCATTTTGTGTGATGGAAGAAACATCATGATTTATGAGAAAAAGTTTACATTGTAAACGATAGCCTGATATCTGCATTTAATTCAGGGGATATTCGAATGGATTGAGAAAATAATGCAATTTTATCAAGAAGCGGAATGAGAGCATAAGTTGGCTTTGCTCCCACATCCAATATATAATGACTTCCATTTTTTAGATGGTGTTTGGTCTCACAAAACATGTGAATACATGTGAATATATGTGAACACTCTCCTAGAAGTTCAGGAGTAGATCCTCCGGTGTTTAATGTTTACCATTTCTCTCTTTGTCAGCCATATATATATATATATATATATATATATATATATATATATATAGATAGATAGCAATAATAAAGTCACAACAGAGGAATGCAGGGAATGCATTAATATCCAATCTTAATTTAATGAATAATCCGAATTTTCGAGGATCCTTCCTCTTCTTCTTCTTTATATATATATATATATATATATATATATAGCGATAATAAAGTCACAACAGAGGAATGCAGGGAATGCATTAATAGCCAATCTTGATTCAATGAATAATCCGAATTTTCGAGGATCCTTCCTCTTCTTCTTCTTTATATATATATATATATATATATATATATATATATATAGCAATAATATAGTTACAACAGAGGAATGCAGGGAATGCATTAATAGCCAATCTTGATTCAATGAATGATCCGAATTTTCGAGGATCCTTCCTCTTCTTCAGGGATGACTTTTTCGAAGCTCTTAAGCTGGGTTTCTGTTTCATTTAAAAATGGTAAATAATGCCTTTCAAATATATCAGTAAATTCTTCAGTTGATTTATATAGATTCAGTAAGCTTTTTTTATGACTCTTGGGGCCCGATTACGTTGTAATCCTGTAATGTATCCCAACACTTCATATCCCCATATACTGACACGGAGGTAGAGATCAAGTACCTATGAGACAGGTGTGAGTGAACAGTCTGACCTGCATGTAAAGACAAGGGCAAGGCAAAAATATCCTACATTGGGTCATTCTTTCCTTTCAGATTTCGGGACAACAAGAATAAAAGAATCTTAACCGTTCTTTCTGATGCATTTCACCAATGGCATTCGAAATTCTCACGATAGTATACAACTGTTACCGCTTGTATTGCTAGACAGTGTATAACCAGTTTCACGATTACAAGTCATGCTAGAAGCCCTATATACGTAATACGTCTTATTCCCCACCTTTTCTTTTTTCGGGACAGAATTTCAAAGCTTCCGAGCTTTATCTAAGCATATCCCTTGTGTTACGAGATGTTGTTCATGCTTTAGGTATTTGTGTATTCAGGTCACAAAACATTCATCTGGTGTTGATCAAACTATCACGTGAATACTCAATTCCATCAAAGTCTATTATTTTCCGTTCTCACGTCGTGATACTTCAAGGTCCGATCGATTCACTTACTGTGCGGATGCAGTTTCTAACCAGAACATAAATATCACATTTCATTCTCACCGTGAGAAGAACGAACAGTATTGTGTTGAGATCAAACCTGTCAAAGGGCGAAACCAGTCCTACCAGCTTGACCCAATTTTGAACCAATCAACATTTACCTGAAAAGAAATACTGATATTACATACGCACAGCAGTGAAAATTTGATCAAAATCGGATACAAGTTGGGGAAGTCACGAAATTGTGAATTTTAGCTAATTTTTGTACATATTTACCAAACGGTTTTTGGACAGCTGATTAAACGTAAATGCAAATATTACTGATGGTGTCAGCACCTCACAATTGATGGTGTTTGAAACACTAACAAATATCAGACTTTTCTTCTTTGGAAGAGTAAAACGTATTCTCACTTCTGGCTGAAAACTTCAAAATAATGATCATACAGATATGTTAGGATTTGACGGTTTGAGACTGGGACGTAATTGCGTTTGAACAAAAAAAGAGGGAAAAATGATGATTGCAGATGTCAGGTGATGACATTATCAATGTCATATTTGCGTATGCATATCAGCTGTTCAATTACTGGTTAGTGAAAATTTGCAAAACTTAAAAGAAAAAATGTCAATATTTTTCTCATTTTAGTCCGATTGTGATCAAATTTTCATTATTGTACTAAACAAATGTTACTCTTTCTTTTCAAAGTAAACTTTCAAACAAACTGGTCTGGAATTGCCCTTTGATGTTCAAAGTATGGTCACAGTGCAGGCTCCACATGAAAATGAGAAAAGCACCGCAATCCATCTTCAACAAACCGATCTTTTTATTCCCTCATTTTAACTCGCTGCATGCCACATTACTTACCTGTTCATAGGTTTGTGTGCAAAATTTGTGCACAGTTAACCCATTGGCAGTGAAAGGGTTAACAAAACGAATGAAAGTTACTCAAGAGACATCAGGGGAAGTCCTGCACTTTTTAGGATGACGTCACAGAGTCTCCTCTATCCCTTGTCACAAGATTTACTCACACTTGTTTGACGGATGCATTTTGTGCATATTCAATCTGTTACTTTTTACTCATTCATATTATGTTGTCATCACTACAGTTTTACTACTATCATGGTTATCATCATTTTTCCATTTTTTTTTTATGTTAGAAATGAAGTACATGTAAGTATTTCTTCCCCACCAATGCTTTACATAGTCTTGTATTTCCATCATATCTGAACTATGGTTTATACTTGCATGGGAAATACTCATCAATATTTGATTACAAAATGACATTGTATTTGTTACTGTCACAGTAAAAATGCCTTTCACGTGTCATTCATGTTGTTACGTTAATGTCGTTATATCGGTCATTCATTTAAGCAAATTATCATGTTAATGCGCAGAGAGAGGGAGAAAGAGAGAGAGAGAGAGAGAGACAGCGAGAGAGGAAGTGAATGACAGAAAAGGTGTAAACCTGGTGGCAATGTTATGTGTACTGTACCATCGATGACCGAGACTTTAACTATGTGTGTATGTCAATAATATTAGCTATGCGTATAAAGGCAGAGTGTGTAATTTATACTGTAGAGCTTTAGTTCTGTAGCGGCAGATATCATTATCTTTGAGAATTATATGTCGCTTGCTAAGATGAATTTCATTCGACAATTATACCTGTGCGGTTATTCATTCAAACTGAACGAGTCTCTCCCTAACATTGCAAGACATGAAGTCTTCTTTTTTTATACACACATTGAAACTAATTTTGTACTCAGATGGTGTGGTGAACCCAACGGCTGCTCTTTAAAGCTGACTTAATTGTGATTTTATTATGTTTCTCTGCCAAATATCGGGAGGCCTACATTTCCCTACTTTAATTCTTGATTTACTTAATTCAGTGTTATTTTTTCCTTCCTTCACCTGCACGTAAAACATTTTATGGTAGAATACAGATTTGAAAAAAAAAAATGTTAAAGAGGTGTAAATGAGGTAAGATTTTAAAAGGGTTTATTCAATATTCTAAAAGCTCATTGTTGTACACATGTGATTATCTCTTCCCCCTCTATGTAGGAATGAATGTAAATTCCGTGTGATTTTCAGCTTTGTGATCGCCCCATGGATTGAAATGCCTATGACCTTGTTACACTGTGTAAATTCCTTGTGATGTCAGTCAGTAATTTCCCCATGGATTGAATTGCCCATGACTGTGTTGTACTGTGTAAACAAAGCTGTATGTATGCTATTTGTGACACCCAAGTGCAATACACAGGTGATAATTGTGTTTTATAAAATGGGTTCAAGAATGTAGCCAATTGGAAGCGCTGAAATGAGTCACGTGTGCGTGCATTAATTTCTTAGAAAATGCACGGCCTGACCAGGGAGGTGGAAGAGTCTCTCTTCCACCTCCCTGGCCTGACGTACGTCACAATGTTTGCACTAGCAGTGCGCACTCAATCAGTTGTTACAAGTGCGTCACGCGCTACTATACGCGCTGTCAATCCTGTAAACAACTTCTAGTTCGGGCCGCAGGCTGCCACAACAGCCAGCGGCCTTTCTTGTGCATAACACGTGGCGTACGTATACTCTTATACGTAAGTACGTACAGTACTTATGTGCGGGATTTCCGAGTGCGACGTGCGTAAATGTTTGGGACGAACATCTTCGGACATCTTGACTTTTGAGCAAGTGCTACATGTAGCTGACTGGTATTGACCCACAAAGGTACGTGAATAATGCTGTTAGATTTCGACCCATTTTATAAAACAAATGATGCACAGGATTATTTCGTGGCATTAGTGAAGTTGCGGCGCATTCTCGAGTATTGACAACGGTTGCAAACATGCACTCGGCTGCGCCTCGTGCATGTCGCACCATTGTCAATACTCTCGAGCGCGCCGCACCTTCACTAACACACTCCATCCTGTGCATCATTTGTATATTATAAAATGGGTTCAAGAATGTAGCCAATTGGAAGCGCTGAAATGAGTCACGTGTGCGTGCATTATTTTCTTCAGGTAAGCACTAAGAAGAGTCTCTCTTCCACCTCCCTGGCCTGACGTACGTCACAATGTTTTACACTAGCAGTGCGCACTCAATCAGTTGTTACAAGTGCGTCACGCGCTACTATACGCGCTGTCAATCCTGTAAACTTCTAGTTCGGGCCGCGGGCTGCCACAACAGCCGGCGGCCTTTCTTGTGCATAACAGTACGTGGCGTACGTATACTCTTATAGGTACGTACAGTACTAGGTGAGTGTGCGGGATTTCCGAGTGCGACGTGCGTAAATGTTTGGGACGAACATCTTCGGACATCTTGACTTTTGAGCGAGTGCTACATGTAGCTGACTGGTATTGACCCACAAAGGTACGTGAATAATGCTGTTAGTTTTCGACCCATTTTATAAAACTAATGATGCACAGGATTATTTCGTGGCGTTAGTGAAGATGCGGCTCACTCTCGAGTATTGACAACGGTTGCAAACATGCACTCGGCTGCGCCTCGTGCATGTCGCACCATTGTCAATACTCTCGAGCGCGCCGCACCTTCACTAACACACTCTATCCTGTGCATCATTAGTATATCATTGTAAATGCAGTCTGAAGCGTGGCGCCTCCCTGTCACGTGGTTGTTGATTGGCGCCCTAATGGAGGTACTGCTTCACAGTGTCTATTCTCTCCTTTTTATATGTCTGCTCTTCTGCATTCTTTTGTCCCCAATCCTTCTCAATATCAATCCATACTTAACTGCTATATTTATGTATA
This sequence comes from Diadema setosum, assembly GCF_964275005.1. NCBI lineage: Eukaryota > Metazoa > Echinodermata > Echinoidea > Diadematoida > Diadematidae > Diadema > Diadema setosum. The sequence continues at coordinate 808,542 of NC_092704.1, forward strand.
AACACATTCGAAATTTATTACCATTTTTCCATAATGCCCTAGTAACTAATGATCATATTCACTCATACCCTACCCGTCGTTCCCATGATTTTCATTTAAGTAATCCAAAGCTTTTACTTTCTCAAAAGTCGATTAGACATCACGGTCCGGATACATGTAACACTCTTCCTGAGGAGTTGAAACAGTGTGCCTCCTTGTTTTCATTCAAAGCAAACTTAAAGAAGCATATTTTATCACAGTATACTTCAAATACGAATTAAGCACGAATAATTTATATGACTTATGTTGGTCTCCCGATAGTAGCAACATCGTAAGTCATTCCCTCTTCCAGCAAACCAATTTTATCATTCCAAATCCCAGCCTATCTGCCCCTGTGCACTCTCAAGCACTCGCACGCACATTCACCACCATCACACATCAGAATTTATTTTCCCCTGCTATCTTCGCAGCAGAATTTTTATTGTTTACCAATTTACCTACCTACCTTTTCCTCGGGCCGGCCATCTTTTCAAGCAATGTTTACAATGGCGGCCCTCTACATTATCATTTCTTAAATATGATATTGTTATTGTAATCCCAGCTGCATAGACATGCATACTGTAATATCATTAATTTCCTTTTATATCGTTGTTTATGCAAGTCAAACGACTCTGTTTCAAATATACTTTGTATGTTTCCCATGTTCACGATTATTCAATTTATGTATATATTGATTTGCAGAAAATAAAGTATCTATCTATCAAACACGTGTGCGTCTTATAATTTTTCTTACATCAAGAAATCCAGTCTTCTTGTGTCCATGATGGTACGTCTTGTATATAGTTTCTTTTTTCCCTTTTTTCTATTTTTTTTTTCTTCTTTTCTTCCTAATTTGATTTTATGTCAGTTGACATTGTTTTCCTTGATTTTGTGTTTTATATATGTGTTTGTAGTTTTATTACGTCATTATTCGTTGTCTTATATGTATTTTCCGAGGGTCCCAAACCGTACAAGTTTTGCTTTTTGTAGGACCCTCTATTTCCATTCCCATCCTTGTATTATGCGTATAGATATACCTTAAAATGCTTTGTTGTTACTTGTGATCACATGTAATTTGTTATTTGAAAAAAAAATAAAATATTACAAATAATATATTATGTTACGTTAATGCATTGTATATACTTTTCCTTGATTACTTATTGGAAATGCAAAGAAAAAGAATGACTTACAAGGTTCATATAGCCAAAGAGACGAATTGCTCTTAAATAGTAAAAAATCTAAATGTGATGTTCAGGAGTTGAATTCATATCAATTAGGACACTGTATGTTTGATTTTAGAAGAAAAAAAATAGTTGCATAAAGTATTTAGTGATGTGGTTTGTAGACATGTAAATTTTCATATGTATCCGACCAGAAAATCCAATGAATTTCATTTCCTTTTGCTCTACATCATCTTCGCCCGGAATGCTTTTTGTTTTATACAGAACCGAGCTTTAGCAACCAATATTGATTAGAGACAGTTTTGGTTGGGATTTAGATAACATGGAACAACATATTTTAAATCTCATTATGCATTTGTTCTTTTATGTTGATTACTTTGTTCAAGCCAATGGATAGTGTCTGGCAATAGACCTTCATGTGCTGAGGACGCCCTAACCTGCTACCTCTTAGTAGTCATTCCTTCCTTCCTTCCTTCCTTCCTTCCTTCCTTCCTTCCTTCCTTCCTTCTTTCTTTCTTTCTTTCTTTCTTTTCATTCCCTTCCTTCTCTCTCTAACTTCCCCTTCCCATTGTCGCTTGCTGCGTGTTTACGTCTTTGTTTACTGTGAGCGTCTTGTGCCTGTGTTTGTGCTTTTGTTCCTGTATATTTTATTTTTGTATCTTTTTTTTATTTTGATATGATTTTGGTGGTGGACCACGTGTTCACAAGCTTGCCTTTTACGTGGGCCTCTCTCTTCTAAAAACACAATTATTTCAAACATTAGTTTCACATGTATAAGAACGTATTATGTTGTTATAGTAGTTGTACTCCTGGATAAGGTTCATCTGATTGGTGATTTCGTAGAAATGTGTTCTCATTTCACAATCACGTAAATATTATTATGTACATCAGTGAGTACTCTTGCCTCCGCTTCTGACTGCGTAGTAGATGGCGGTATGACGCTGGCCGTGAGAGAGTGGGATCATCATATACAATGGGCCGAATGCATAAAACAAGCAATTGCTTGTAAGCAATAATGTTTCAAACAAAAGCACAAGCTCGTCTAGCAGAAGGTCTAGCTCAAGCAATTGCTTAAATCCATATGCATAACCTTTTGCTTTAATATGCTAACACCTTTTTCTTGTCCCGCACAAGCAATTGCTTGCGTTTTCAACAAAAGGGACTTCACGCCTGTGCGAACACAAGAACAAAGGCGAGTGTGACAGCATGTATTTATGTGTGTGTGGAAACATTTCCTGACATAGCAGAAGAGCTATGAAATGCACACACAGACACATACACACACATCTATACACACATACGTATTACTGGCTGATCGCACGCAGAGAGAGGTCTCCTTGCTCTCTACCGAAGTCAGACATCATGATTTTCATCACATTTTGCGTGCTAACCACTGGACATTCCCGTTGTTGAAATGAAAAAGTGTCTTACACTACTCAGGAGTAATTTCTTGTAGATTTATACCACTCCTTCACAAGTGTGGTCTTTCTTTCATGAATATGAAAATGATTAAAAAAAGGGAACGTTCTGGTTAAGCAAAAGCTCAAGCTCATTTTACAGAGCTTGGAAAATTGTAAGCAATTGCTAGGAAGAACTAGCAAAAGGTATGTTTTATGCATACGTTTTAAGCAAATGCTTGGTCTCTAAGCAATTGCTTGAGGGCAGCAAGCAATTGCTTGTGCTTGGTAGCAAAAGCTTCCGCTCGCAAGCAATTGCTTGTTTATGCATACGGATTCGAGTAAAAGGCTAGCACAAGCAATTGCTAGCGTTTATGCATTCGGCCCATTGAAATACGTCTCTTATCCATCTTGATGGGCGATGGTCTTCTCTGGCATGAATAATATAGTATAATATAATAGAAATTAGACAATACCAGGCTGCCCATGGCTTTACCAAACTTCTGTCGACAGATCATCCCATCAAATTGGTCTATGTTGTATTGAGCACGAGATCGAACGATAGACAGCCATTGGTGATCATGTTGCTATCAATAGCCATCTAATTGAACGAGAGCAGTACTCTTGCCAGAGAAAATCATCGAACATCAAGATGGATAAGGGAGGCAAGTCACATCAGCAATTTAAACCCTAACACAATGAACAGAGACTCGGGACAATCCACACATGTATAATTGTGATCCCATTCTCTTTGACGTCAAACGTCATACCGCCATCTACGACGAAGTCCGAGACAGTCACCAGTAGGAGGCGGAAGTACTCACTGAAGTACAAAATAATCTTACGTGATTGTGAATAATATATATTTATACATATATATATATATATATATATATATATATATATATAATGTGAGAGATAGTTCCCTGGGTCCCGAACGTGCGCGGTGCCGCATTGTTGGTTGTATATAATTGAAAGAAATTGGACTGAGGCGGGACGTTGCTCTCGATCTTAGTCTCCCTTTTATTTGTCAAGCTTTCGGCCCGTCATTGGACCTTCGTCAGGACCTACCAACAGAACAATTATTATATGAATAACCTGATGTGTCATATAATATATAATGCAATTTCACATATTGCCAATCTTTTAAATCATTTCCTTTATATACACAAATCAATCATTCAATTCAATACAAATATCCAATCTAACCTCAAATCATCATCAGAATAACATCATATATCCCAAAAATATATATAAATAAATTCTTATATCATAATACTGCCATACAATAATCATATTGTCCTATAATTCTTTGCATAATAATCACAAACAGAATCATTATACATATCATATTCATATGTCTATTTGTATTGCGTATATGTATACATCCACATATAAATAAATTATTATATCATAATATATTATAATAATCATGCTTGTGTGTGTGTATGTGAATATGTATATATGTGCGTATGTATGTGGGTGTGTGTGTGCGTATGTGGATGTATACATATACGCAATACAAATAGACATATGAATATGATATATATGTATAATGATTCTGTTTGTGATCATTATGCTAAGTATATGATTATTATATGGCAGCATTTCTTTCAATTATATATATTATATATATATATATATATATATATGTATATATATATATACTATATATATATATATATATATATATACTATATATATATATATATTTCTATAATACATTGTACTTTTTACACTTAAACTTTCATCGACAAAAATATGGTATTGGAAATAAAATTCATTTGAATTGAACTGAATATTGCATGAATATTGTATTTTAATGTCTAAAAAGATAATGATTCTGTCAACTGTCGCGGGTACCATTTCATATCAATTGAGCAGGCTCATTTACGCGTCACCTGTCACTGTAGAACAATGCTTTGACAATGATCTGCTCTGCTCTGCGTCCAACGTTTGCGTAGGAGAAACAAACGTGTTTTTTTTTTCGTTTTTTGTTTTGTTTTGTTTTGTTTTGTGTGTTTTTGTTTTTGTTTTTGTTTTTGTTTGTTTGTTTGTTGTTTTGTTTGTTTGTTTGTTTGTTTGTTTGTTTTTTGTGTTGTTTTTTTTTTTTTTTTTTGGGGGGGGGGGCTTTTGTTTTTCCTGCGGACTCCCTCGGACCTCTTCCCGGAGGTAAAAGTTATGCCGGAATTTCGGCGTCAAAAATCAATTACGTGCACTTTAGGATAGTAACGTGTATTTAAGATCTCTTGCGTAAGTTTGCATTCGTCGTGATAAAAACTTTCAAAATTTCGCAGGCCTGGCGTTGTAATTTTGTGTTTTACTACGGATCAGTTTAAGGACAGTTACGCCTTCTTGCAACCCTGTCGATACCTGCGAGCGTCCGTAACGTAAGGGAATGTGTGACAGGGGCTACCACGTGGTGAGAAATATTGTGGATGCAGAGAGTATTGCATATTTGTACAATACATTAATCAAGTACTAGTATGTGTGTGTGTGTGTGTGTGTCTGCGCATGTGTGTGTGTACATGTGTGCATTTTGTCTCTATGATAGTGTAAGATTAACATTATTTCTTACAATTTGGTGTATAATGCAGTTAGTCTTTGCATAAAGTTTTGTTTTTGTTTTTCGTGAAAGTGAATTTTGTGACATGAAATTGAACGAAATTCGAATAAAGACTAAAAAAGTGTGTCTGTGTGTGTGTGTGTGTGTGTGTGTGTGTGTTCGGGGGATCTACAGCGGTGTGGGGTGTTTGTTTTGGGTAGTGTTGGTGGTGGGTGTCAAGCATCAATAGTTCCCCCTCCAACCTCACCCCTCCTCCGTACCCCCTACGACGGCAAGAAATTCAGGGTGGGGCCCCGTAACATAGCATATTTCATTTTTTATATTAATAAAATTTCTGTGATGATAAAAATGTGTATGTCTGCTCTTTGGTAAAGTGTCATGGACTGCTTTGATTTATGTCATGAATCAGCTGCGTGTAAACTTCGTATTTATTCATTGTGTATGATTGGGCTACGCTGCATATGCGTGTGGTCAGAGGTTGGCCAAGGCTTAGTAGACTTAGTAGCTTTAAAGATGATAACCAATCCAAAATTTTATCAATTTCGTAAGCAAGAGAAACAAAAACTCTGCCGAATAGTGCAAAACTGGTCAAAACTGAATGAGAAATAAGGAAGTAATGACATTCTGAAATTTCACAGTTTTTCTGAAAGCACTTCTTGGCCAGTCGTTATGATAATTATTCAAATCGCCAAGTTAATGATGTCATGGCTCACACAATTTCTTGTTCATTCTTCATACAGAAATGATAAGAATCTCATTTTCCGCTGTGTAGATATAAAACCTTCAAAACCATGCACTCAAAATATAAAAGACAAACGCTTCCCCTGATATCTATGGTATGGGAGGATTCCCAGAATATTGCATAAATCTTTGGAGGATAGTATGATTGTAATGATATGATAGCCATAATGATATGATGGCCGCTCTACACAGGTGTCCACAATGACAGGCTTCCATGTAAAACTCTTCCCTGATAGATTGTTCTTTACTGTTCTAGAAGTTCTTCTCATTAAGGAACGATGGAGAACAAATTTTTAGAGGAGGAAGGAAAACGTTGTCCAAGATGAGCAATGGTGGATTGAGAGAAATAAAGACAGAAACAAAATTAAAATCTATAACTTACATTTTAAAGATTTTTTAGTGGTTTTCAATAAGAGTCATGATGGAAAGTGTAGGGACCATTTTTTATAGTTCTAATACCTCAATGAGTCAACAATCCTGCCGGATAAAAATAGTCTCGCATGCACCATATCTAGGAAAGGTGCAAAATAAAAATATTTGGTTGTCTACGAAATTTGCCTTATTCCCCCTCCCCCCCCCCTCTCTCTCTCCCTCTTTCTCCCTCCCTCTCCCTCTCATTCCCTCTCTCCCCCTCTCTTTTCCTCGCTTTTAATTCCAAAATATCCTGACGTCAGACCGTGTCGTGCCTCGCTTTGGGTCCCATGTTGTTGGAAGTTTAACGTTTCATTTCTGCTTTGCAAATTCAAAATACGTTGTATTTCGATGACTAATGGTACTGAGACTGAAAATGCAAAATTATAATTCAACAGCAGTAATTATAGTACGCACATGACTATAACTCTGAACACAGAATTGTGTGATGAGTAATATAAAGAAACGTGATATTTTGTAAACGTGTTATGCTATGCTTAAAGGGATAGTACAGTTTTGGTGGAGATGAGAATTGGGTTTTTAACTTTTTGCGAGATACCAAGAAAACACTTATGATATAGTACAGAACATACCATTTTAAGAGGAATTCAAAGTTTACTTGATGAATATCGGGTTTGGAATGACTGAAACATCAAAAAACAAAGTAAAACAAAGCGATCGTAATAAAGTGTGGGTCCCACACTTTATCAGAATCGCTCTTTTTTGATATCTCAGCCATTTCAAAACCAATTTTTATCAAATAAACGTTGAATTCCTCATAGAATTACATGCTCTTTCACATTTTATAAGAGGTTTCTCATTATCTCACCAAAAATGTTAGAAACCTGAAATTAGGTCTCAACCATAACTGTACAATACCTTTAAGTGATTGATCGTGTCTCCAAATCAATTACTGTCCTGTGAAAGCGTAGACTAGTACATTATCTGGTTGAGTGTGAGTGAGTGAGTGCACTATATACAATGTATTCTTCTTCAGCCGACACATTCTATACAGGAACCAATGACTGCAGTATATCATTGTTTCGATCACAGAGTTCTGTGGTTTCGATACGTATAGACGTATTTTGCGAGCAGTTTAACGTGGTATCTAGGATTATCAAGTCAACTCAAGTGGAGGCGACAAAACTGCATCTATTTTGATTTTGATCTTCTTTTGGCACCATGTCTGGGTAACAATAGGACTGGCAGAGAACACACCTTTGCAAAGGATTTTTGAGTGGAGGATGCTTGAATATAAAATCACAGACACAAACACACATACACATACAGAAACAGTATTATGATTGTGTATATGATTTCGATACACCAGGAAAAGTTATGAGAATTCTAAAGACAATCGATGTCATTTAATCTTGTCTCGAGTGGTCTGGATTATTAGACTTCGTCGGGTCACTGCATAAATCATCACACGGTTTTTGTCACACAGGTTTGTATGTAAAGGGAAAAATTGAAATGACATCTAAAACTTCAGATTCTATTGCATTTGCATGTGAATAATCGCTGGCATTACTGGATTGAATGTGTAATTCACACAATGGTCACTTTAAATATTTCCAGCCTGTTCGTGCCATATAGCAGAGTCTATGAATATTTATAAGGAACTAATTATGAAGCTCCAAGAAAACTAAATAAAAACATTTTATATTTATTATGCCTATGTTATATATATATATATATATATATATATATATATATATGTATATGTATATGTATATGATGTATACATCTATAACAGCAGGAAGTCACTGAATACTGGTATATGGATAAAAGATATAGAATAATGCAAAATATATTATTCAAATACTGAATCAGCGCTTTGATAAGAGACCAGAAATAATCTATTCATGGAGAATAGACATGAATCATCATACTTGTTGTTAGATGCAGGTGGAGTTTTGACGTTTGCTACGTTCTGTACAAAGAATTATGAAGGAGGTAAAATAAATCATACTGACAACACCAAATTAAAATGTAGCTTTCTGATTGGTCAATTGCCCCTCACTCGAAATAAGTAAAAGTTCCATCGCACGCTGTAGCTGTCAACCGTGCAATTTTGTTTGAGCAAAAAAAATAGATAGCGCATTGCTGACGTCACCCATTTCCATTAACTCTTGTGTTAACCTCAAGATTGGTTGCCATTTCTGTACTAAATTCAAGAATCTGTATGGACCACTTCTGTTGACGTTAGAGGTGTTGTATAAAACAAATAGTGGAAGGTCTTTACTTGTGCCATGGAACAAGATTTCGCACTCGGTGAAAGATGAGGCACACTATTCAACTCGGATTGGCCTCGTTGAATACAGCGCCTCTATCTTTCACCTCGTGCGAAATCCAGTACCATTGCACTCGTGACCATTCACTATTTGTATGATATCATCTCACATCACACACACACACACACACACACACACACACACACACACACACACACACACACGCACCTTACAATTCAATATAAGAAGAATTTCAAAAGAAAAACAGACAAATGAGGGGAACAATTGAAAGAAAGCAGAGAGTATAATTGGAGGCAATAGTAAAAGGAAAAAGATGAAAGATGAAAGAATAGAGATAGAGATCAAAGGGAGAGAGAAATAAGAGCGAGAACAGAAAGAGGAAAAGGAGAGAGTGATAGACGAAGTGATTAGAAGAGAGTGGAAGAGTATAAAGGTTAGGGAATGTAGTATATGAAAGAAATAGGCCTACATATATGACCTGAGTATAATACAGTTTCTTGACTTCTTTTTTTTTATAAGACATTTGAGACTTTCTCGTAATGGCGTGTCGGTAACTGTAAATAGGTCAATCGTTTATTGTATTAATATCCTTATTCTGTATAACGTCTCTATTTTTCTTCATCTCTAAGAGAATTGAGTTGTTTGTTCTTCACATGTATATTTCTACTGATTTCTTTAATTCAGGGGAAAGTTTAGCAATTGTACTTTAGATTATTGCAAATATAGTCAAAATGTCGAAATAGAAATAATAGATGTTATTATATAATATATTATATGTATTACCTATGTATAATATCTATAAAGTATGTGTGTGGGCGTGAGTGTGTACACATAATAGCTTGGATAATCAATTATCAGTCTATATGTATGTGTGTCTGCTTTAAGGTGAGCGCTGAAGTGTTGAATTATTAAACTCGGTATAACAAACACATTCAAAAGCCCGTTGCCTTGACTTTGCATTTGAACACTTCCGCGTTGAATAATATACCAGGTTCTGGTACTTCCTGTTAGACGTTACGTCTGAATGTGTACAACCGTCAAACATCGTTCTCCTAACATCAACCTGTTCAAGTTGAACATTGTTATCAGAAGGATAGCTTCTTTTCGACTGATCACTGTAATGACATGTTGATATGCATCAACATAGTTTGCTTCTGTTCGCTGCTTTCATTCATTATCAAGGCGTTTGTGCGCGACGTTCATCGCCTTTGAGTCTGCCAACATCGTAAGGGTAAACATTACACCAGCCAGAAGGACATACTTTAGGCGTGGTCTTTGGTAACTGGTAATACACTGTACCCTTCATGGACTAATTTAATTTACCTTACTTCATATTTCAATAGAACAGAATGTATTCCTTTAAGATCCGTGTCACTGACTCGATCAACCGCGAAGCCTTGCTGCGCGCCTCATGTGGGAATACATTCTTATGTTTCTCACGTTATATTTCTTAAGGTGTTTGGGGAGGCCCAAGGGCCAAAATGATTTTTATTCCTGTTGAACCTGGCAACTACAGGGAAGCGCAGCAGAGAAAGCCTTCGATTTTGTACCCTTGCACGTATTTCGCTAATTGTGTTTGTTTAAGTGCTATCACACCAGTCGAAATGACGAATCTTCCGTCAAATCCGCATTCAAAAGACGATCGAGAAGAAGCAATAATAACAAAGATGGTAGAGATTTGAAATGTTATTCCGAATTAAGAAAATTTCAAATTTGGTCTTTGAATCTGTCTTAAGAATTCTTTCTTAAAATCCTTGATTAAAAGGAAATAAAGAAATTCTGTCCATTTTAGCACCATTCCGGCTCACTCCCTGTGTCATTTAAATATCGAGTTGACAGAAAAATTTTCATGTTCTACCATCAATTTCCCCACTATGTTTTTGTTTGAGGATATAAATAGAAACAAGAGAATGAAAATTTATTTCTGCTATTTTATTCATGTCTCTCATTGCGTTTAATTAGTCTTTTTGTCTCATTATTATTTTAAAGGGTACTTGCATATTGATTTCAATATGTCAATTTCTACAATTTTTGCTTTTGTGCCGTGGAGGACAAAAACGAATGTGTTCACTCATTCGTTAATTTACCTTTGTATAAATGAACCTACCAGGTTGGTAGCCTTGAACAACCTTCAATATGGTATACTATGACACAATGATTTCATCAAAACCTTCTAAGAATTTTTTATGAACTATAAAAAAAAAAAATCACTTTTTTTATGAGTATATATTTTCATTTCTTGACAAAAAAGGAAATCTAATGAAGATTTGTGCAAGGGTCACTGAGAGTGGACGAAATCATTAGCATGTTCGTGGCAAATGGAAGCACTAGTGTTTAAAAACAAAGATCTTAATTCTATGAGTCTTTTTTAGTCTTGATCTTACGGCCCGATGTGATGACTCTCCTTCTGTTTGTTGTTTGTTTGTCTTCTTTTTTTCTTTTTTTACTAGGGGTGTCCCTTGTAATTCCCTTGTGTCATGACCATCACACTAGACTTATATACTAGCCGCTATCATTGATAGATTTATTCGTCTTTAACACTTTGTAATGATATGTCAAATCATGCAAAATCAAAACTCTAAATTGGCCATTTCGATTGTATTTTGTGAAACGCTGTGATTTTTGTTGGTGTTCCTTTAGTGTCGACAGATGACTGGGATCACTTCATTGTTACCATGGCAGCAAACTTCAAGGAGGACAAGAAATGTATCGACTGTGGGAAAAAATATGGGGCGACGTACAACGTAAAAGAAAAACAAATGCTATGTGATGAATGCGTAGAAAAGAAAGACTTCGCAATCAAGACTGGAAAGGAAGACAAGAAATGGTTTTGTGAAAAACACGCAAAAGCCATCAAATTCTATTGCGATTCGCATGATCTTGGAATCTGCCACTCCTGTGCAACCGTCCGACACGGACAGCCATGTGTCCTACAAGACTTGGATGACATTGTCACTGAGAGAAAGACTGCTCTGAGAGACCTGGTTGTCATGGCAACAAAAAAGATGGCTGAACTGAGAAACCGTGAACAGCATGCCAAGCAACAAGGAGATGATGCGACCAATCACTTGATGTCAGTGGAAAGAGAAATAGGATTGTTCTTTGAAGAAAAACTGCGTCGCGAGGACGCCACCCTGCGGCGAGAGGAAGACGTAATAAAACAGAAAGCAGAAGAAGAAATTTCTAAAGTTAATGAGAAAAAAGAACAGAGATTGCTACAGAGCCGTAATAATGCAAGAGCAAAAAGAGAGAAAATAGCCAAAGTACAAGAAGATCTATCGATCTCACTGATAGACATACACAATGAGTTTACGAGAAAATTCAAACATTGTCACCATGAAATTACGAAGAGTCAGCTCGCTATGAAAAGAGTTTTGAGTGACATTGAAACCCTTCTCCTCAGTAACAAACGACTGATCGAGGGAGGGAAAGATCTCGTGAGGTCATTGAACCAGGCCGTTGGGTCAGCTGATGAGAGGAAAGAGGAGGAGGACCCTGAAGGTATCTCAAGCGAAGTGAAAACTGTCCCCGATTTGTGAAAAGTGAGGAAGGCAAGGGTTACAAGGGGAGAGTCGATTGGTGTGGCGGGAAGTGGGAACTTAGCGACTCAGTTGAAATTCCAGAGAATGTAAAAGTACCAGCGATAGCTGGATGTATCAACGAGGAAGAGGTGGTAATTTCAGGCATTTCTATTGGCAACGTGCAAACATTTGTGACAAATGTCCGAACCAAAAAGACGGAGAAAGCGGCACAGAACGACAGTGAAACATTTATTACTTCATGTACACTACTGGATGACAACACGATAGTCTGTGGTAAGTGGCTGCGAGGCTGTTCGGGACCAGTCTTGAGCAAGTGCATCTCACTGTACGACAGGCAGTGGAAACTCCTTAGACACCTGGACATACCAAGACACGGGCAGACAGACTACGCCTGGGTAGAAGTTGCAGTCGATGTGAGTGGTATGCTCCTTGCTTGTGAGGCTGGTCAGCCTCATATCTACGTCATCGATTGGAAATGTGGAAAGATTGAAAACGTGATCACGTGCAAGTCTGGGGATATCTGGATGCGCGGAATTATGACTTGCTTGAAGATAGCTTGTCATAAGACATCTGATGGCACATTGTTGGTACTCGATCGTCATGGAGATCAGACGAAAATAAAACATAGTGATATATTCTGGAATATGGCTATCGATCGTTTGACCGATGACCCGTATGTTGTATGCTACAATGAAGAGAGCAATATATGTTCCATCGATCGTATGTCTTACGACGGCGTGGCGGGAGTAAGAGAATTGTCCATCCCACTATGGGAGGGATTGAAAAAAGATGAAAGAGGCCTCTATGCTTTATTTTTAGAGCTCATTATCACCTCTGATGGCAAACTCATCTTGTGTGATAGAAGAAACGTCATGGTCTATAAGAAAAAGTTTACATTGTAAACGATAGCCTGATGTCTGCAAAGTTGATCAATTCAGAGGATGTTTAAATGGATTGAGAAAATAATACAACTTCATCAAGAAGAGGAATTGTAGCATAATTTGCTCTCTTGGCCAATTACTGATGACTTTTATTTGGAGATAACATTTTGTCACACAGAATATGTAATACCGTAAAATCCTAATCCTAGAAGTTCGGTGATGTCCTCCGGTTAAAAATATCTGTGAACTCTTCAGATGACTTGTATAGATTTAATGCGTCTCGATTGCTTTGTTGGTTGCCCCACATTCGCTGTAATGTATTACAACACTCCCTATATCCCTATATTGACATGGGTGTGGAGAGACTACCTAGACAGGTGTGAGCAGACAGTTTGACTTGTATGTAAAGACAAAAGCAAGACAAAACAGTTTATATCGGGTTATTATTTTTATAATTATTATTTTCAGACACATGGATAAAATAATCTTCACCATTCTTTTTGTTTCATTTCTACAACGGCATTCGAAATTTTCCCAATAGTATATAGCAGTTACCGTTTGTTTTGCTAGACTGTGTATAACCAATAAAACGGTTAGGTAGCCTTATACGAATTATGTCATGTTTACCACCGGCGAAACTTTTGACTTTCTATTTGTAATAGATTTTTTTTTCTCGGGACTGAGGTTGAAGTTGAGGTTTATAATTTCACAAATTAAGCTTTTCGGCTTTATCTGAGCATATTCCTTTTTTTTCACCAGATGTTTTTCCTGCTTTAGGTATTTGTGTATTCAGGTCACAAAACGGGCAACTGACGTGTTTGGTGTCGATCAAACAATCACGTGAATACTCTATTCTATCATAGTATTATTTTCCGTTCTCACGTCGTGATATTTCAAGGTCCGATCGATCCATCTGCCTTGCGGATGCAGTTTCCCACCAGAACTAAACATGACATTATTGTTCTTACCTCGAGAATAACGGACAGGGTTGTGTTGAGATCAAACCTGTCAAAGGGCAAAACCAGTCCTACCAGCCTGAACCAATTTCAAACCAATCAAAAGTTACCTGAAAAGAAAGAGTGATAGTCATAAGCACAGCAGTGAAAATTTGATCAACATGGGATGAAATTGGGGAAGTCACGAAATGGTGAAATTAAGCTAATTTGTTACCAATTTGCCAAACTGTTTTGGTTGATTATGAATATGCAAATGAATGAACTGATGGTGTCAGCACTTCAAAATTTGATGGTCTTTGAAACATTAACAAGAATGAGATTTTTCTGCTCTGAAAGTGTAAAAGTTATTATTACTCCTGACTGAAAACCTCTAAATAATGATCATACAGATATATTAGGATTTGAGACTGTGACGTAATTGCGTTTGAATGAAAAAAAAAAATGATTGCAAGATGTCAGGCGATGACGTCATCAACGCACACATTTGCGTATTCATATCAGCTATTACTGGTTGGTGAAAATTTGCAAAACTTCGAAATGTCATTACTTTTCTCGTTTAAGTCCGATTTTGATCAAAAATAATTTTCACTATTGTACTTGGTCTGGAATTGCCCTTTGATATTCAAAGTATGGTCACAATGCTGGCTCCACATGAACATAATAAAAGCACCATGATCCGTCTTCAACAAACCGATCTTTCTATTCCCTCATTTTAACTCTGCATGCCACATTACTTACCTGTTCACAAAATGTCTGCACAGGAGACTCATTGGAAACTGAAAGGGTTTAACCAAGGAGGTTAAAGAGAATGGAGTCACAACTGTCTTATTTCATTTGCTAGATGTTCGATGCCGCCGCTCAGAAATATTTGAAACGTATGTGCCAAACAGGATCTACCACACAGATAGGAAAACAATTGACTCGTGTCTCATTGCATAATCACCAGCCACTTTCTAAGGAAGATATGTCTTTGTGATGATAATTACTTTTCGCTATCCTTTCTTATACAAGGTAGGTGGTACAGACACGAGGATGTGCGAATAGAAATTGCCAAAAAATGCTAAAATAAAGATGAAAATCGCTCGACTGGGCATACCCGGGCACTAGTCTGATATATCTATCAATAAAGAATTATATTTGAAGATTATTCCAGGTCAGTTTTATTTGTCGAAATTAAGCAGAAAAGTGATAAAACCGGCTTTCCAGGATGGTACAGTTTTAAACATTTTCACATGATACAGCTCTGATTTACACTTTTGCACAAATTTCTGCACGGGATTGATTTTTGTTTTCCATGCTTTATCATTAAGTGAAATTTCATTTCATCTAATAAATGAATAAGCAAAATATGGCCAATATTATGTTAACGTTCAAAATGAATCGATCATGAGCATGAACATCGATCATCAAAGGCACAAATGCACCTGTGAAATTCTTTTGTACATCAATAGAAATTTAACAACTGTTTGAATAATTACAGCCAGTTGGAACTCCAACTCTTAAACCTCCTTGGGTTAACAAAACGAATGAAAGTTACTGAAGAGGCAACATAGGAAGTCATGCACTTTTTAGGATGACGTCACAGAGTCTTCTCTTGTCCTTTGTCACAAGATTTACTCACACTTGTTTGTCGGACGCATTTCGTTACTTTTTACTCATTCATTTTATATTATCTTCACTACAGTTTTACTACTATGGTTATCATCTTTTTTTCCATTTTTTTTTTCATGTTAGAAATGAAGATAAAGTATTTCTTCCCCAACAATGCTTTACAGAGTCTTGTATTTCCATCATATCTGAAATATGGTTTATACTTGCATGGGGAAATACTCATAATATTTGATTACAAAATTGTATTTGTTATACTGTCCCAGTGAAAATGCCTTTCACGTGTCATTCATGCTATTGCGTTAATGTTGTTATATCGGTCATTCATTTAAACAAATTATCATGTTTATGTGCAGAGAGAGGGAGAGAGAGAGAGAGAGAGAGACAGCGAGAGAGAAAGTGAAAGAGAGACAAGGTGTAAACCAGGTGACAATGCTACTCTCTAAAAAAACATCGAGTGAAAATATTCACTGTTAAAGGAGTGAATACAAAAAAAGAGTGAATTTAAAATGAAATTGGAGTGAATTTTGAGTGAAAACGTTCATTTTCACTCATTTTGGAGTGACCTCAGGGATCACTCGAAGATTTTGGAGTGATCCCTGCGGTCACGAGTGAACATTTTCACTCTAAATTCACTCTCTTTTGTATTCACTCCTTCAAGAGTGAATATTTTCACTCGATTCGTTTTTAGAGAGATGTGTACTGTGCCATCGATGACCGAGACTTTAACTATGTTTGTATGTCAATAATTAGCTTTGCGTATATAGGCAGAGTGTGTAATTATACTGTAGAGCTTTAGTTCTCTAGCGGCAGATATCATTATCTTCGAGAATCATATATCGCTTGTTAAGATGAATTTCATTTGACAATTATATCTGTGCTGTTATTCATTCAAACTGAACGAGTCTCTCCCTAATATCGCAAGACATGAAGTCTTCTTTTTTATACACACATTGAAACTAATGTTGTGCTCAGATGGTGTGGTGAACCCAACGGCTGCTCTTTAAAGCTGACTTGATAATAATTTTATTATGTTTCTCAGCCGAATATTGGGAGGACTACATTTCCCTATAATTCTTGATTTACTTAATTCAGTGTTATTTTTTCCTTCCTTCACCTGCACGTGAAACATTTGATGGTAGAATACAGATTTAAAAAGGGTGAAATGAGGTAAGATTTTAAAAGAGTTTATTCAATATTCTAAAAGCTCATTGTTTTACACATGTGATTATCTCTTCCCCCTCTATGTAGGAATGATGACAATTCCGTGTGATTTTCAGCTTTGTGATCGCCCCATGGATTGAAATGCCTATGACCGTGTTACACTGTGTAAATTCCTTGTGATGCCAGTCAGTAATTTCCCCATGGATTGAATTGCCAAAGACTGTCTTGTACTGTGTAAACAAAGCTGTATGTATGCTATTTGTGACACCCAAGTGCAATACACAGGTGTGTGGGGGCGCTGTGGCATAGTGGATAAGACTCCCGACTCCTAATCGGAGGACCCGAGTTCGAATCCCGCCCAGTGCTTACGTCCTTGGACAAGATGTTTTTACCCACTGTGTCCCTCTCGACCCAGGTGTATAAATGGGTACCTGGCAACGCTAGGGTAGGCCTAATAATAATAGCAGGGCCCTCTGGTAGAGCAGTGGCAACACTGAAGAGGCTACCCTGGGTAAATAAGACCTTATTATTATGAATGTGTTTCATTGTATATAATCATGCAGTCTGAAGCGTGGCGCCTCCCTGTCACGTGGTTGTTGATTGGCGCCCTAATGGAGGTACTGCTTTACTGTGTCTATTCTCTCCTTTTTATATGTCCGCTCTTCCACATTCTTACAGGTATATGTACCCGATTCTTCTCAATATCAATTCAGACGTGCGTCTTATCATTACTCTTACACCATGAAATCCAGTCTGTTTATATCAACGATGGCGCGTGTTGTTGTTTCGATGTTTCGTTTTCTCTTTTTTATTCTTTTTTTCTTTTTCTTTTTCTTTTATTTCTAATTTGATTTTATGTCAGTTGACATTGCTTTCTTTGATTTTGTTTTCTATATTATATGTGTTTGTAGTTTCATTAAGTGAGTATTCGTTTTCTTATGTATTTTCTGAGGGTCCCTAACCGTATATGTTTTGTTTTTCAGATGGCCCTCCATTGTATCATTGTATTACGCATATATACCCATCCTTGTATTAGGCACACATACCTTAAAACGCTTTGTTGTTACTCGTGATCACATGTGTTTTGTTAATTTCCTTTTGTTTATCATCATTACAAATATCTTATGTGATTCCTTGATTACTTAATGGAAATGCCAAAAAAAAAAAATGACTTACAAGAATCATGTGGCCACAGAGACGAATTGATTTTGAATAGTACAAATTTAAATGTCAAAGGGTTAAAATCATATCAATTAGGACACTCTATGTTTAATTTCAGAAGAAAAAAAAAATAATAGCATAAAGTATTCAGTGATGTGTTTTGTAGACATGTTAATTTTCATAATGTATCCGACCAGAAAATCCAATGAATTCCATTTAATTTTACTGTTTGCTCTACATCATCTTCGCCCAGAATACTTTTTGTTTTATACAGAACCGAGCTTTTGGAACCAATAGTGATGATTTAAAAGATGCACCGAGCCTCGCTGTGTAACGAGAAAATATGAGACAGTTTCGGTTGACTGTTAGACAACATTTGAAAAGCATATTATTTCATCCCATAGTTATATTCCTTAATGTTAATTACTATGTTCAAGCAAATGGATCGATGCTGTCTGACAATAGTCCTACATGCGCTGAGGACGCCCTAAGCTGCTACCTCTTAGTCCTTCCTTCCTTCTTTCTTTCATTCATTCTTAGATTCTCTTTCTTCCCTTCCTTCTCCCTCTAACTTCCTCTTCCCATGGTCTCTTCCTGTTTGTCCGACGTCTTTGTTTTTACTGTGAGCATCTTTTGTTCTTATATATATTTATATACATGTGATGGTATTGCAGGTTCGATTTTCTGAATGGTAAATAGTTTACAAGCTTGCCTCTGTGGGTCTTTCTTTTCCAATAACTAAATTGTTTTAAGCATTACGTTTCACATGTATCGGTATCTATACTTGTAATACATTGTACTCCTGGATAAGGTTTATCTGATTGGTGATTTCGTATAGAAATGTCTTCTTCTTTCACAATCACGTAAAATTATTTTGTATTTATTGAGTGGTTTCGCCTCCGACTGACGTAGATGGCTGTATGACACTGGACGTGAGAGAGTGGATCATAAGATAATTCATGTGAGAGGATATATTGGTCAGAATATCTGTTCATTGTGTTAGCTGTTTTCCTGGGGTGAATTGCCTCCCTTATCCGTCTTGATGGGCGATGATCTTCTCTGGCAAAAATACGGCTCTAGTTCCATTGGATGGGTGGGTTGTTGGTGGTAGCATGATCCCAATAGCTTACTGTTGCTGAATCTCGCGCTCAATAAAACATACATGTATTTCGAATGTCATGGGATGATCTTTCGACAGAAGTTTGGTGCAGCCATGGGCAACCTGGTATCGCCTATCATTGCAAATTTCTTCATGCAAGATCTAGAGCAGCAGGCAGTGGCTACAGCACCATTAGAAGCCAAACCCAAAGTCTGGAAGCGGTACGTGGATGATACTCTTCAGATCGTTAAAGAAGATAAGATTGATAATCTCACTCACCATCTCAATGAAATTGACGAAACAGGAAGAATCAAATTCACATATGAGAAAGAGCAAGACAATGCCGTTCCATTTTTTGACACACTCGTTGTCAGAAAGAACAATGGAATGGTCAAAGTACTGGTCTTTAGAAAACTGACATACACAGACTAGTATCCGAATTACAACCCTTATCACTCCCTCCAACAGAAATTGGGTATTATCCATACTCTGTTCAACCATGCTAGGTTTATTGTCATGGAAGAAGAGGATGTCAAAACAGAGCTGAAACATGTCAGCAGAGCTTTTTTTTTTTTTTTAAAGTGTGGATATCCATCATGGAGCTCAAAAGAGGTTCACCAAAATGTCAGCTAAATCCAAAACCCAATAGAAGACAGAGATCCACAGAGAAGAAGGGGCCTTGTAGTTCTCCCCTACATCAGAGGAACTACTGAAGCCCTTCAACGAGTCTTCAAGCAGTTCGAAGTTTCCACTGCTGTCAAGCCACATAAAACCATCGGAATCCTACTGGTCTACCCAAAGGACATACGGAAAGAAGACGACAAAGCAGGAGTCGTATATGAGACTCCTTGAAATGATTCTACAGCTACATACACTTGGAAGACAGGCAGATAATTTGGCATGAAAAGAGACGAGCATGAAGGATGCAGTTAGATAAATATAAGCCAAATCCCTTTTACTAGATCTAGAAAACAATCGGCAGACAACATCATCCACAAGTCAGCCATTTGGTACCATGTTGCCATCAATAATCATTCCATCCAATGGAACGAGAGCCGTATTCTTGCCAGAGAAGATCATCGCCCATAAAGACGGAAGAGGGAGGTAATTCACATCAGAAAAACAGCTAACACAGTGAACAAAGGCTCGGGCCAATATAGTTTTCGTCATTGTATTGATCCAGTGAGTGACTCTCTCACGTCTAGCGTCATACCGCCATCTACGACGAAGTATGAAGAAGTCACTAGTTGGAGGTGAAAGTACTCACTTACAAAATGATTTTACGTGATTGTGAAAGAAGAACATATTTCTATATTACATTGTACGTTTCCCCCTTAAACTTGTATCAACAAAATGTCATATTGGAAATAAAGTTTCATTTGTATTGAACTGAATGTTACATGAATGTCATATTTTTATGTATTAAGAGATAATGGTTCTGTCCACTGTCGCGGATATAATTTTACATTTGGAGCAGTCTCATTCACGTACCGTTGTAGAACAATGTATTGACAATAAACTGCATCCCATGCAGTCACAAGATGCTCTGCTTCTGACATAATGTCAAAAAGGTCCTTTTTTCCCCCTTTCCTGCGGACTCTTACTGATCTCTTCCCGAAGGTAAACGTGTTGCCGGATTTTCGGCGTCAAAGCTACGGATAGTTACGTGTATAATGGATAGTATGGGTAAATTTGAACCCGTCGTGATGGTCCGTGTCACTGACTCGACCACGCCCTTATGTTGCACGTCGCTGCATGTGATACTCGTATTTTTCTTATGTGATATTTCTTAACCCCAACCCCCCCCCCCCCCGACGTTCCGCGCGATGTATCGCAATCGCAAAAAGCTATCGCCGCGACGTTTCATGACTTTTTTCTTTCGAGTCTCTTGCATCCTTTGACACCAAATTTGCGACGCCTGGGCGCGCGGTTCCGAAGTTACGCATAGATATGTACATACATGTCAAATCAAAAATTGCTAAAAAACGTGAATTCGTGTTCAATTTCAATGCAAACTGTGCTTACAGGCAAATTTCATAAAAGCATTATTATTTTGGGGTTTTATTGATTAAAATCAATGAATAACATATTTTCTTGTTCGGAGCGACGTCACGGACAAATTTCATCGAAAAAACAATGAAAAACTTAAAGTCGAAAAAACAAGGAAATACATCAGAAATTCAAAAAACAATAAAATACTTGAGAATTTTTCCTGATATCACAATTTTTTATTACATTTGCTAAGGACACTAAAAAGAATATCTATATACACAAAAAATGTGCCTGTTTTGAGCTTTATTTTGTGATTTATACCAAATAGTCTGATTTCATGCATCATTATGAATAAATTAGCATAATTTAGCATAAATGATTTTTTTTTTTGAAAAATTAACTTCAAGGTATTTTAAATCACATCATGGGCAATATGTGTGTGCCAATTTTTGTCACGATCGCGCAGTCGACGGCCGAGATCTGGGGGGGGGGGGGGGAGGGCCTGGGAGCCCCCCGGCTCTATCAACTACCTAAATAGCCCGGCCTGGTTAGGGTTAAGTTGGTTGTAGAGGCCTAAGGGCCGTAGTGATTTTAATTGATAATAATGACAATAGTAATAACACTTCAGTAGGTGTATTCAAGTAGTTATTTTACGCTCACGCCACACAGTAACCCATTTACCATGTCGTCCATGGTGCGCACGTATTCCTTGGTACACACATCCATTCAATGTACTATACAAGGCGCATTATACCTGGCCACGTTGCCTGGTTCTTTTTTTGTTTTGTTTTTGTTTTTATTTGTTTTTTTTAACACGCACAGCTTCTGACAATGCCACGCACGCTCTACACTGGTGTGTGAAGTTCTGCAAAGGCTGGCTGCCAACATATAGGAAACATAGGCCTAATATTTCATTGATATAGAGCAAGCAACAGGCCTACAAAGACGGAATACTTTGCAGTTTGGTTGTTTTTTCAGATATTTAGCTACTCAGTAGTGATGTAACCATGCACAGATTGTTGTCCCACAAGGCGGGGAATCGGGGAGACGGTTACACAGATGGGCTATTACAGTTTCCGATCACAATGCACTAGGTCAGGAGCTATCTGCTAGTGATAAACACCACTTATTATATAGCTCAAAAGGTTTGACCCCTTAGAATTACTGGACCACCCTCATTACAAAAAAGCGTATCAGCCTAACCCCTGCCATGAGAACGGGTTCGTCCCAAGCCTCCCCCACCCCCTCCCGATGGATGTAATTTACTCCATGGAGCCCATGGACCAAACTTGGTCAGAAAAAAAAGTAGGGTATAGGGTCCTATATACTAACATAGTGAAAATATAAAGACTGACAAAATATCTGATCGGGAAAAGGGTTGCCAGATCGCCCCCTCGGGCCCCCTGGGACCCCCTTGCTGGTTGAATTTATTTACCCAATGTAGCGTGTGAAACAGGTATAGGCCTATAATAAATAATGAAATTAGAAAAGCTTGTAACAACTTAAATACAAAATGTTCATACAAAAATTCTCATACTATCTCAAAGTTAATGTACCATTATGATTATGAAAGGTGACTTAATTGGCTATCAACCTTGTAGGTGAATAAAAAGGTAAACTTTGTGCGTGGGGCAACTTCGTTTTTATTTTCAAAGGCACAGAGGCAACAATTGCGAAAATTAATTCTAATTCGTGCGTGCTCTTCATAAGTGCTTTTCCTTGTAACAATAGGGGGGAAGAAATATTTAAAACAATGGAAAAATATTAATTAATTTGCAAAAATAAAGATTTGACCTCTATAAGATCTTTGAACCAAAATGCTCAAAAAAGGCAAGAAAATATTGAGGAAAATCAAGAATCAGCAGTCAAATACAGATTTAAAAGAAATGAGTGAATAAGCAATATGAACAAAAAAGGGTAGGGGTTTGAATTAATTTCTTATAATAAAAAAAAAATGTAAATAATATTAGACTCTTGCATTTGTCTCATGAAACCTCACATAATAAGAGTAACAAAATAAAGGTATTCTATTTTATTCAATAATGTTTGTGCCCTTACTCCCTATGTAATTCGACCTTTAAGTTTAATAAAAGAAAATTTATATTTTCCCCCTTTAGTTTCCAACTCTGCTTTAGTTTGCGATTATAAACAAATACCACTAACGAGATCGAAAACTTATATTTGCTATTTCATGCGTGTCTCTCATTGCTTAAACTGGTCGTTTGTTATTTTTGCTATCTTAGAGGGCATTTTCAAATGAAAGACAAATGTCAATTGTTGCAATTTTTACTTTTGTGTTTTGCAGGGCAGAAACGGATGAGTTCACTCATTCGTAAAGGCTCCTTTAATATTGACCCACTGGTTTGATAGCCAATAAGATTAGCTTTGATATGGTATCTCATTGACATTTCCATCGAAATCTTCTATGAGAAATATGAACTCGTAAGAGTGTTTACTTTTTTTGGGGGGGGGGAGTGAGTGTATCTATTCACAGGAAAGGGGTTGACAGATCACCCCTGGGACAACCCCCTCCCCCCCCCCCACCACCACACACAAACGTACACACATAAGCTACAGACACCCACATGTGTACTGTTATGTTCCAATTCATTCCCAAGAAAGGAGTATAATGGTACATTATATCTTTTTTTTTACTCCATGGATGCACACAAAGGGCTATTTTACATCATTTATATTATCATCATTCTTCTATTCATTTTAATATACATCATTCTATCTACTTTAATTCAATTTATTTCAAACTTTATCTCATTTTCGAAAAAGAACATAAACATTTCACTTTTTTGGTAACAGAATAAGGTTGCATAATCAAAACAAAAAAAATGAAACAAAAATGTAATTGTGGAACTTTGGAGTTACAAATACGTTGCCATGAAAATTGACTGAAGTGTAATTTAGACGATGCAACAATACGTAAAACATCGAAAAATGGAGGGACTTACTGAAAAGACAGAGCTTGAAGAATGTGGACCCCTCAGGTACAGAATGTCAAATAGAAAATAGAAAAAAGTCAGAAAAAAAACAAGAAACAGGAAGCCCACTAAGAGGACTGAATTACAGATACTCATACACCGTGTACACAAGGGAATAAGTATTTGAACGAGACATGGACGACGAAACTACTAAAGGAAAACCTAAAGACAAGAGAGAATTCAACAAAACTAAACATAACAAGAAGAAAATACAACGGACAGATACCGGGCATAAAAGATCCAGCGATTTATAAAGAAAAATAATGGGATGCGTGAAAAGGATACAGAATTATAGAGAAATAGAGAGAAATAGATGCAGAAGTAATACAATCAAATCTACCTTGTAAGTGTCTCAGGACAATGGACAACAAGGACGAAAAAAAAAATGAAATTGTATTATTTGTAATCCAAGTTTTTCGAAAAGGAACTACGATAAGCCAACAGGCTAGTTCAATTCTATGGGATAATAAATTTGCAATTGAAATGATTTTAATCTTTATCTAAATGAATATATAAAGGGGGTATATTTATATAATTATTCAGAAAATTCCAGTAAGTTGGGCCAGTATAAATAAATGTGTTCCTACAAACATTGTTAGTAAAAGAGGTAAATGAAATTCATTGGAACGTCCAGTGGGATGCTCATTGAATAGCAGACTGTGTGAGTTCTTGCTGTACATTGTCTTAAAGTAAGTATAAAAAAAAAACTTTAATTTTTTAGCAGCTTATAAGAGGTAAATAACAAATTTGAGTGGGAGGGTATGAAGGATAAAAGATGACAGGGGGAGCTTTCTTTTGTAGAAGGAACACTCTATACAGTATAGGTTCTGGTGAGTGTTGCCCCAAACTATAAAACCATAATAAGCCAGTTCGTAAAATAACTCATGCACACATTGGTACAAATGACCTTTTTTCTCTCTCTCTCCCTCTCCCTCCCCCCCCCCCCCTCTCTCTCTCTCTCTCTTTCTCTCTCTGTTTGCGTGTGTGTGCTTGTGTGTGGTTAACTGGGCAATCTAAGCAGGAATCACGGAATAGCTATGTTTCAACAAATGATTATGTAATGTTCTTTATTGTGTCGTAAAAATGTAAATAATCATGGACTTTGGCCAGGTTGTGCCCCTCTGACTGTGATCAATCTAGACCCTAAATGTTTGGTTTAAAGTCCAAGTAAAACGTGTACTGTACTTCCAGACTTAGAGTAAGTTTAAAAGTTCTGTTCACGCCAAGTGACTCTGCATTCTTTCCTGTGTTGTCCTTGAGCAAGTTCGCGGTTGAAGTAGTCACATTGCAAGACATCACAACATCATGGCCTCCTATTTTCTTTACAATCGTTTGAGCGTACTGGGCTAAACTTTATTTCTCCTATCCGGACTATCCTTCTGGACTGCTCTGTCTGATTCACCGAGGCTGTGGCTTCGTCTCATATCTGGTAATTTCTAGCTGTCCACATGGTAATTTAGACGTGGACTACTCATAGGTTGATTGTACCTGCAGAGAGAAATGGGATTTAACATCAAAATCAATATAAATCTTTTCTTTCAGCAGCTTCAGCTCTTGTGTATATTCTAATTAAA
Organism: Diadema setosum; assembly: GCF_964275005.1. NCBI lineage: Eukaryota > Metazoa > Echinodermata > Echinoidea > Diadematoida > Diadematidae > Diadema > Diadema setosum. The sequence goes on from NC_092704.1 coordinate 834,081, forward strand.
TACATGTATTTGTCGTTTAGGTATTTTGCTAACCTTGAAGTTGTGTCGAAACATAAATCAAAGAGCTATCAGCATTCATTAATGGAATTATAATATTTACTCATACTTCGCGAAATGTCGGTCTTCGCTGATACATTCTTCCTTCACGGGCACTCATATCTCAATATCTAAAGATGTATTATTCATATTCAAATCCTTAGAATTAATGTCTCCTAATTCCTTGATACCGTAGGTTACCAAGGTTATATATATATATTTTTTTTCATTAATTTCATTTTCAACAAACAAGTGTCAGTACACAAAACATTGCACGCAGAAAGAACAAACAATATAAAACACATATTTTGCATGCATCGAAATGTAATATAAACACAATAAATTGAGGAAGAACTATATATGTATGCTATTTACTGCATAACGTTGAACATTTTTTTCATATAACTCTATCTCTATTCGTAATTACTTAACCCTTGCGCTCCCTAATATAGGACACTTGTTTTTATATTTGTCATATCTCCTTATACTGTTATAGGTACTCTTGGATTATGTCTCCTACTGACAGCGTTTCTTTATTTCTGGATTCTCTTCCAACAACCGACACCTCGTCAAAGCTTAACGACTGGCACAGCACACTTTGTCATAAGCTTTTTAGTGAAGCAATTTGGAAAGCGAAAAAGGAAAAAGCTTCTTGAGTTAGCCAAAAATCCAATGCATCATCAAGAGCGCCTCTTGCGGGAAATAATTAAGCGAAATGGAGCCACCGAGTACGGGCGCAAGCACCGCCTCATGGAGATAAATTCACTTGAACAATTTCGCAGGCAACATCCTCTCACAAACTATGAACACTTCCGGAGCTACGTTGATCGAATGATGGAAGGTGAGAGAGACGTCCTCATTCACGGTCAGCCTACATCATACATCAGGACAACTGGGACAACAGGCAAATCCAAATACATCCCGCAGATTAAACGAATGGGCGTCATGATGCACGTTGTGGCCATTATGAACTATGTGTACAATGAGCTTTACCAAGTTGGTGCACTTAGGAAGAGCCTCTACTTTTATGTTGCACCAGAAATTTTGAAAACAAAGTCAGGGATAGATATTGAGACAGCAGCCACGATTAGTGAGGGGTACGACCTGGGCCTTAGCAGCTTCTCTACGCCCCCTGCTGGATACAAGATCACTACCTTATACGAAGCCTTATATGTGCAATTACTTTTTGGCCTCCTTGATCCAGATATCGGAGCCATGGTAATGTGGTTTATCCACTACTTGGAAAGTGCCATGAAAATGTTGGAAACCAACTGGAGACAACTCGTCTATGACATAAGACATGGAACTCTTAATCCAGCACTGAAGCTCCCAGCCACGATACGCCGACAGCTTTCCGAAGACCTAGCCAGACACGGAGCCGACCCAAAGAGAGCCGCTCAACTTGAGAAGGAGTTTGAAAAAGGTTTTCGACGGATTATCCAGAGAATCTGGCCTCGCATTCGTGGGATCCATGGGATCGACACATCGGGAAGCTGGCCACAGATTAATCAGACGTATGCTGAAGGCAGGGCTCGACCATGACTTTTTCTTCGATGGCCCTATTGGGGCCATCACTGCAATGTTGGTGGTTCAAAATGAATATAGTGGTCGGATCTAAAATGAAATATAGCAATCCATCTAGAATTTTAGTAGCCCTATATCGGGCCAATAAAACATGGTGTTTAGAGTTTGGTGGCCCAAAAATCATTTTTTTTTTTAGTAAATGTATCAGGACACCGCTAATGCGAGCCCTGTTGAAATAAGGCCTACAGCATAGGCTTGAGCACGTGCTTGTCGTTTGCTGCTCAGTTAATGATTCATTCGGCAAATCCCCTTCGAGGTAGATGATTTGTCCAAACATATAGATGGCTCCAGGGCTTTGCATAAACGTGAGAATTAGTGTCAAGATTTAACATCAACATTCATGTGAAATAGCAAAACAATTCCACCTAAAAAAAGAAGATAAATTTGTGAGTTTTTGTGTTTTATTCATTCATTTTCTGCTCATATTCATAATCACCCTTTCAGCTGGAAAATATGATTTCCAAAGAGGTCCACACCATACATGAATCTCACAGTAGCTATAACTTAACTCTAGTCTTCGTTCGGGAGGGGGAAAAAGACATGCACGAACAGTCATGTGTATTAGTTTTGTGTGTTTTTTTATCGATTGTTACTAAGGGTTGTAGCTCTGTATTCTTTTTTAATGCAAACATTTGACAGGGTTAAGTCACTAAAACAAACCGGACTTGGAAGAGAAACGGTTCAGACATCTAGATATTTATGATATCACTGGCTGCAACAATGTTGCTTGAAGTTAGTCAAAGGATTTTTTTCGTAATATTATCTAGAGAGATGATCTTCTATTTTTAATGTCACTTTACCGTACATACTCCTTTGAGTTATCAAAGCGAATAATTTAAGGTTTACACCTTAAAACCACCATTTGTTTTGAGCGAAAATAAAACCACCATTTGTTTTGAGCGAAAATATAATTTTAATGTTGACTCGACTTAAAGACGCCCCGAACAGTCAAGAATAACCATTGATGCAATGAACATTTTAAACCAATACACAACTACTGTCCCGGCGTAATGCCACTACCGGTATGCCATCTGTTGCTAATAGGCGTAGTAAAAAAGAAAAGAAAAAAAAGTTTAATGACAGTAAACTTTTGCAATAAAAGGTTTACATTCACAAAGAAACGAATTAGCAACCTTCACTACATTCAGTCTATACAGCTCTAGTTTTAAACAATTAGATTAACAGAAATCGAATAATAATTATTGCGAATAATAACCTACTTTTTGGTCAACAGGTCTTCCTTTGGTTACGCTGAACTACGGGTGTTCAGAGGCCTGGATGTGTGTTAGCCCAGGGCCCAAGTTCGTCAAGAGTGGCTACCTGCCTTTCGTGGACAAGATTTTGTTTGAATTCATCAGAGAGAAAGATATGTGAGTTTCAAGAGTTTATTTCAGGATTATCAACACTACGTAAAAGGGAAATTGAAATGACGCTCTGATGTATTTTCAATTCCGGAATGCAGGAGACTTGGTTTTATCTATGCAAAAACAGAGTTATGTATAGGCCTACATGTCATCATTGGCATTGTTGTTTAAGTTGAAATAAGTATATGGTGTTGATTATTCAATGAACAGGGGCGGATGCAGGATTTCAGTAAAGAAGGGTCACCTTTGCAAAATTAAAGGGGGCGCACGCACCCCTTCCCCCTTTTTCTCTTTTCTTTCTTTTGTTTTAACAAAGAATAGGGGGGGGGGGCGGTGCGCTCCTCCCTGGATCCGCCACTGATCAGGGACCTACTAGGTAATTTTACCTGCTTGAATGAGATCAAAGTGTGAGCACCGCTACAGAAAGGCCTTCCAGACAAACGCTGGTCCAACATAATGGAAACTTTCTGTTGTCTACAGGAACCTGGATAAACCACGAACCTTTTTCTTGAATGAGGTCGAGAAAGGACAGAACTACGAAGTAGTCGTCACTCAAGGCTTTGGGCTGTATAGATATCGGATGGGGGACGTGGTGCGAGTCGAGGACTTCTTCAATGATACGCCCGTCATCGAATTCCTGTACAGGTATACAATGTATTGTTATATTTTAATGTGTGTGTGTGAGTGTGTGTTTTCCCCCTTCTTTCTGCACCCCCTGGTCTGTACCCATAATAATCATATATATATAATTATATATAAATGAAGAAAAAACTGGAAATGCTCTTTTTTTTTTTGCCAATAAAGAAATAAGTTTATATTCGTCTCAAAATTTTAGCGGTCTTCGCCTTCTTCAGGAGTCTTGATAATCAAGACTCCTGACGAGGGCGGAGGCCAAATTATGATATATATATTTTATATGATCCATCAAAACAAGTCTCAAAGACTAGCTGGCAGAAATCTTGAGACGTTTATTGTATTGTGTAGGACTGGTCAAATGCTGAACCTCCGTTTTGAGAAGCTGGACCAAACCGTGGTATTAGAGAGTGTACGAGCAGCAGTCAACCGCTGGCCTGGAAGATGCATGCTGGAATTCGCCGTGGCTGAAAGTACGATTCTTTCTCGGGACTGCCCAGGTATGGAGATTTTCTCCTTATCATGTTTATTTTCCATTTCGACTGCTGGTCATTCACATTGGAAAATGACGCAAAATTGAATCAAAACTATCTTTGGTATGTGTAATTCAATTTCAAAATGTAAAGCTCCGTTTTAATTCCCATACTGAAAGACAGACAACCATGCAATGAAAGAAAATCCTACAGTTGAAACAGATCAACGAAGCAATCTAAACAATACAATGTGCCATTTGATATTGTAATTTAGTGGTCTATGTAAACTGATAGCGTATCATACCTTTCAACAGTTCAAGGGTTCGTCTTCATAACCCATTATGGTATATCTAATATTCTTGTTTGATACTTTCAAGGTTTATTATGTTTGATTTATGTCAATATTGTCTATGGGGCAAATTATTTGTTATATAGGGCCCCATTTTTCTCTTTCTTCTTTCTTTAATATGCAACAACATAACCCATAGTGCCTTACGATATTTGCCTATAGATAGCGTAATGTACACCTCATTTTATGTCTTTAATTTTTTTCTTTCAGTTTAATCAAGATTGTTTTTACCACTTTTTTATGTTCACGTTTTTTATGAACAGTGGCTGAACCGGAAGAGTTAGTGCCTTACTACCTCTTCTTCATGGAGCTGCTGGCATTAGACAAACCCCTATCGGAAGCAGAGAAGCGAGTGGTATGTCCCATTAAATCGAGGCCAATAGTCATGCATCCATTCCAGTTAAATGCAACATAACAGTTTAACTTGACCCTTTTTTCAATGATGTATCAGCCTAAAACAGATTCGGATCAGTGAAAAGTAAAATGAAATTATTTTAGAATTCCCGAGATTATTGATACATTGTGTAAAGTAATATCTGATGCTCTCTGAGAATAAACGACAATCTAGAGAATCTGCATGAGTTGATTGGTAGCCGGGCCTTGTTTGCTTGTTTGTTTGTTTTTCAGTTCTATTCTTAATCATCAATGTGAAAAGAACCATGCGTATTTTATCATGCATGCTTTGTATCACTATATGACTTGTGTTCAAGGACATTGGTCGTTTGAAATATAGGCTTCTTTTGATACGATTGTTCTTTAACGTACTGTCGTGCAATTTTCATTCCCGTTCGAAATGAAACTGAAAAAAAGGCTGCAAGTTGCATCACAGTGGTTACATAGCTAAGAAGCTGACATCCTTGTAGGCTTTCCTTTTCTCGTCTTTTGATCAGCTTACTCTCATATAATCACAACATTTTGGCTTTTCAGTCATGTATTTGTAATAAATGCGCCTTCTTCCTCGGGGATATGAAAGGAAAATATCGATTGTCCTAGGCGCAGCTGCCCAAATTACATCGAAAGTAAAAACGGAAACAATATTTATTTTTTCCAATTTCATTTCGTCCTAACCAGATCGACGAAGAGTTGCGTCTGCGCAACAGTGACTACGAACGGCTCCGTCGCGAAGTGTCCATCTCACATCCAAGAGTCTTCGTTGTTCGACCAGGAACCTTTGACGATCTCAAAAACTATCTGTTGGAAAACACAGGAGCAAGTGCCAACCAGTACAAGGTTCCCCGCAAATTGCGCACCTATGCCATGGTGGATACTTTACTGAAGGGCGTGGTGTAACCCCGCCCCAAACTTAATGGGATCTGGGTTGAACTGATCCTCACACCAGTATTGATATCAATTTTACATCATTTTATATCGATCATTATTAGCAAACAACATGAAAAGCATTCGTGTGTAAAATATGATTTTTTTTTTTAAACAATTCACTTAATCATTAGAACAATTAATGTTTATGTATATAGTAACTGATATCAGGATGTCATATACCATATTGTAGTACGAGAAGGCAAATATTTTCATTAAAAAATAAATTTCGATTTCACAACCTCGTTTTGTGGTTTGCCCAACACGCTAATCATACTTTAGATTAGCGGGTTTTACATTATCGTCACCCAAATCCAAGCGTTCATTTTCTACGAAGTGTTTACGAAAAAAAAAAAAAAACGAAAAAAAAAAAAAACCGGTGGAAAGTCAACAGTGTCAATCCTAGACGATGCTTACGACATTTTAGAGGTGAAGAACTTACCCAAGAGATCTGAGATCAGTCAACATGCCATGGCCGGCAATGGACAAAACAAAACAAAATTTTTGAAGAGTTAGTTTAAGTGTGACTGTATCAGTTTCGTCGAATTCTCATCAGAGCTAAACATGTGATGCACTTTGGGTCAAAGCATTGACATGACTGAGGAAAGGTGGGCAAATAATTGCTAAGTTTATATAATGTCATATACATGTGCATTATATATAGCAATCTACAAAATGATATACATGGCAAGGGGGGGGGGACTTGGTGCATTATTGTATTATGCAAAATATAGAGCGTATATATATATATATATATATATATATATATATATACATACATATATTATGGTATTATTATTTTGAGCTAACAACCGTGTGTGTTGGTTGCTAGCTCAAACTCTAAGCTGACAACCAGGCGCGTTTCTTTGTTTTTATAATTATTTTTCTGTGTTGAGCTTCAAATACAAATATCACTGTTACCCTGAGGAAGACCCGTGCAAGGGTCGAAAATTTGGTTTACAAATAAATGAAGTTGGAATCTAATGCATTATGTCAACTTGTTTGTCTTCATCGTCTTCATACATATATTATATATATATTGTATATATATATATATATATAATATGTTCATCTTGGAATTTTCCACATGTTGGACTTCGAATGTTATAATTACATGTATAAGAAGAATGAGTCTCAAATACGCCATCTGTGGATCCAACAAGAAGGTTTATATTCACAAAATTTTCAACCCGCCTCGGTCCTTCGTCAGTGTAGTGTATACTAGGACAATCCTAGTATACGCTACACTGACGAAGGCCCGAGGCGGGTTGAAAATTGTGAATAAAAACCTTCTTGTTGGATCTACAGATGGCGTATTTGAGGCTCATTCTTCTTATACATATCAGGGCCGGCGGACTGTTTTCAAAAGTGTGGGGGCCCACTTCCGGGTTTCATGAGCTAACAAGCAAAAAAAAAAAAAAAAAGGTCAGCCAAAAAAAAAAAAAAAAAAAAAAAAAAAAAAGGTCCTCACCTCATTCTCTCCCCTCCCATTGTAGTGCCTCTTACGTACTTCCGGGTTGAAAAAAGTGTGGGGGCCCAAAGTGATGACACCTTATGTATTCCTTTGTATGGTGCACAAAAAGTGTGGGGGCCCCGAGTCCCCACGGCCCTCACGGCTGCGCCGCTCCTGCATATATTCTATATATTAGGCCCTACATATACACATATATAACACAGTACATGTATTGACACGAGAGTGGACCTGAAATATAAACGTGGAAATATATATATATATATATATATATATATATATATATATATACATATATATATATATATATATACATATATGTGTGTGTGTTTGTGTGTGTGTGTTTGTGTGTGTGTGTAATGGGGGTGTTTCATAAAGCTGTTTGTAAAGTTACGAACAACTTACGAGCGACTGGTAATCAGTTCTTGTGCTGAATTAATGGATATTCTTTTAAGTATAGCACATCAGAACTGATCACCAGTCGCTCGGAAGTTGTTCGTAACTTTACGAACAGCTTTATGAAACAGGGCCCTGCTTTATGGTAGACCTACTCTATGTCAAATGCACGCGGCCGGTGCTTCTATCAATACAGTGAACCCGATAATTTTGAAGCAAAATGTATCATTATCAATTTATCAATTATAACCACAAAACTCTTCGCTTTAGCAAATATAAACACAAAAGCTGATGTATTCTATAAAATCCATTTATTACTACAAAACTTGACCCTTTCCTTGCAATATGCAGGAATAAACCAAAGAGCTGGACAAATAACTTTCATCTCTTCAATGTGTGCATGAGCTTCACTACACTTCAAGTTCATGACACATACTTTTCAAGCATCTAATTAAGCACAACGTAAATTTCTTCACCAGGGCGGACTAACTTTAATAGCAATCTTATGTGCATTCTGAGTTGTGTTATCAACTATCTATTGCTTTCATTGATGAAGCACAAAGTGAAGTTTATAGCACACGAATGATTTTTGTTACCAACTCACCTCTTGATCTGCAAATAATCAAGTCTGAGAGATTTTAGACCTGGATCCCGTTTCATAAAGGGTTACGATTGATCTTAGGCTGAATTTATCCAGCCTTAAATTGATACTGCTCATAAGTCTGTTTCATAAACATATTTAAAGCAAAAGTTTATTGAGTGTAACTTTTTTTCCGATGGCATCAACCGAAGACCAATCATTATGAAACGGGCTCCCGGACTTAACAGAGAATGCCAAGGTACATGTATTACTAATAAGCATTGAACACCCCCACCACCATAACCGTGAACGTAACAGTTTTGTCTTAACCGAGGACCAGGCTGTATCCCATCACACAATACATATTATTTTTTTTTCCCACCAGTTGACACTCTCTTAGGAGCTGACAATAGTCTGTGTCACAAAACCTAGTAATGCATAACTCTCACATTCACAGCATGAGGTGATGAGCTATGTAACGTAATGTGGCATTATACCAAAGGTATGGCAACATCTCTACCAACAAAAGACGACTAAATCCTGTTGTGCAATAGTTGCCCACTCAATTATTTTCACTTTTTTACCTTGCATCACTGCTACCATAGTGAGGAAATGAAGCCTCAAGAAAATCTACTTGCAGGGATTTCAGGTCTAATTTGTGAAGTCGTCCACCGAGTCCTATCCCGAGTTCTCAAATTCACGTCACCTCTCTTGCTATGCTACTTTACACAGTATGACCTATTAGCACCAAAAGTGACAGAAGGTTGCATGTCCACCTAATTATCACATTACACATAGGTCCTACCTTAAGCAAGAAATACGACATGCCATAACATACGAATTGCCACACAGAGAATAGACCAATCAGAAATCATGCACACACATACAGACACACACACACACAAACACACATATTGCCATAGCTGGCCAATCAGGAGGCTGATTGATCTAACAAACATCCACATACTTCTAGTCTCTGTACTTTATCAGCAATTCTATCAAACCTTATGATTATAAATAGATTAGCCCCTACTTGTGATTCTAGTTACTTTATTGTTCCGTTAACAACAATATTTAAGGGGGTGTCTCACTGTAATCCAATTTGCAAACACTATTCATTGTGGCAACTAGTCGCCAAGAAATTTAGAACTTGTTCAAAATTTCTCTGTGACAAGGAAAACTATCACCCCCCTGAATAATAACTTTCTTTCATTCAAAGAAAACTGCTGCGACAATGAAAACTGCTAATTCGATTGCCAGTCAAGAGGTGTTTACGAACCCTGATGAAATTTGAAATTTCTTAAGATTTGCTGCGTTCGCAAATATTCGCTGCTCAGTCAGATACCCCGTTAAACCCCTTTTGTGTGAATGAGTGATCTGTGCACAAATTTTTCACACAAAACTATCGACAGGTCATTTACATGGCATACAAAGAGTTAATGAACTAATCACTGCTTCTTTGGTAGCACCATGGAATATTCTATGTCAGCATGCTTCCTGCAACCAAGAATGATATCATATACAGGGAAACCCTGTTAAACCTGCTGGTTGGAAATAATGTATCCAGTGACCAGGTAATAATAGTCTGTAAAGCGCATTGAAATTCTTAACAACTCTGAAATGCGCTGTATAAGAACTAGCTTTTAACAAGCTTGCTTACTATGAGGTATCACTCTTAACATGGTTAATTTGGTGGTCCCGATTTTCCATTACTGTATGTAGCTGGTTTAGTTCTTACAAGGAGGTACAGGTCAAAACGAGGTAAAATCAGTGGTCCTAGCAGTCTCCTGAAAGAGGGGTTTCCCCTGTTTTGAATTACATTTGACAAGATCTGACCTGTGGATGTAATCAGACACACAGTCCAACAATTCAACACTGGTAGGTAGGCCTACCTCAATGTACCATACAACACTTTGGAAATGACGGGAAAGTAAGGTGGAACAAGATCACAAACTGAATTAACCATGAGATTGAGTTGAAATGCTGCCCATGACGTTCGGATACTTATGAAATCCATACATGAAATCTGATGGACTTTTGGTGGCATTTTATCACAACAATGTAACCTTAAACTCACCAGCCTGCTCCTCATAACAATTGCTTTAAATCTGTGAATCGTTCCATGGATGCAATATACAGCACTCCAGTAAATGTCTATGTTATGCAGGGTACATGGGGGCATCTTGCTGGGCAATGAAAAAGAATCTAAATGATGCACCCCTCTGATTGCATTACTTGGAAGCATATGCCTGTAATAACTGTGGCCTGGTTTAAACATGTCAAATAGAGTACTTCACAACCATTCAAAACGAAACTGCTTCAGTACAACTCAGCCTATGCACGGAGTAAACCCCTGTGTATCACTTGTTTCATATTATGAGTGTAAACAGGGATATTGACCACTTTCAAGTAAGACAAATTACAAAGTACATGAAACAAGTATACATGACACATAGAGCTGATTAATCATATGCATAGCATATCTAACTGATGCAAATTAAAAGGGGGAAAAAAGATCAACTTGGTCAGTAATGATGTGTGTATCACCTGCATGTCTTCTCAACCCGTTTGCAAAGATTATAATTGATCCATTATACAACTGCAGTTCCTTATAATGAACTGTCTGATAGGACATGCAATATTTCAAGACATCATACACCAAGTGTAGTGTCTTTACCATAATTTGCTACAAACAGAACATGGCACAAATCAAGACAAATCTCACAATACAATACAGTCATATACATGACTTTGGTCTCATATGAACTGAACTTAAGCTCATGTTAACACATGGTGTCATAAATTATCACTATCCCAGCTACAAATGAAAATGAATACAAACACACATTATTCACATACAGGTGTAAATTTCAATACCATTCACCCATTGAATATAGAATCAATTCATCACACAGCAGCACCATAAACAAACTTGGTCTTTAACATAGTTTTAACCAAGACATTTAGCTCCTGGTAAAGACTGGCATGCAGCCTTCAATGGCTAATTGTAAGTTAAGTCAGTGAAAATGGTTTTGGTAAAGAGTAAATTGTATTGAAGTCTGTGGGTTTGTGACTGAGAATTTAGACCGGGCAAGGAATAGCACTTTTTCTTTAAAGGTAGGGAATCCCATTTGCACGCCTTAAATGAAGAGTTGTATAAATACAGTGGTATGTTGAAGAGAGTATCATTTTAGAAACTCCCATAAAGTATTGAAAGTGGAAGTTAACATTTAGTACATTTTTTTGACCGTTAGATTTTGAATTGAATTGTTTTCGGGGCTCACCGTAAATTCCAGTACATTACTAGGCTACCTTTGCAGACACATGTACTGCATGTGTGTCCATCATGTATATTTTGTGAAGAAAGTTCATCAACACTTACAAACATTTCTATATACATTCTTGCCACACACTCTATATGTTATTTCATCAGCTCTTGTACTTTTAGATTTGTGTTTATAGATCACAAATACAGAAGAATGCAACAAAAAGGCTTAAGTGTGGCTGACACACAGAACTACTGAGTAGTTGAGTTTTGTGCATTATTCAAATTTTAGATAACTGTTGACTTCCAAATTTCTAAGCAGTGGCCTAAGCAAGTCCCCTGAGGTTCATATTTAATGTTTTGCTGCATTTTGGGAGGTCTGTAAAAGGTATCCCCTACCATTTTAATACCCAGTTTTAATATTTCTGTGTGAACACTGTCAACAGCACTCTTACTTATGAGTGACAAATGTCACTAAAACTACCATGGTAATCCTTTCTAGTATGGAGACAACTCAGAACGGCAAGGTTCTTATGATCAGGAAATTCAATGTATCATTCATGACAGCATGCATTTTGTTATAATTATCTTTAGTGAAATACGATTAAAAAAAAGAAAGGAATTTCTTCAGTTAATATATGGGGAGAAAAGAATTCCGTTACATGGGTAATTGCATAAATAAGGTATCCAACTTGTGACATGCTTATTTTGACAATAAAATCAGAAAATCAGCTTTTTGTAAATCATACCTTGCAGGTTTTTAAAAAAAAATCATATTTAGTCCCTTCAAAAGTCCCTTCAAAAGTGAGTGAAAGCGAACATTCTAAACTAAAAATGAAGCAAGTCAGTATACAAAATAGCAGTGTACGGGGGAAAAGCATGGTTAATCATGTAAGCGCGGTGTCCCACTTACACGAGGAACCATGGTAATCATGATTTAAATTAAGCATTCTTGCCGTGTGAATGCAAACTTGAATTGCGGAGGGTGATTTGAATCCTAATTCCAATTGTGTTTCAAATGACGGTCTGGAGGTGTTTTCCAATCACAATTCGCCAGAATTAGGGAACGATACGGTCGTGTGAACGAACTAACCTCCAAATCATGTTGTTGTTGTTTTTTTTATGAGAGGAGCTTACAGCGACCTTTCAAGTTTCAACCACTTCCGCAGAAAAAAACATCCTCCTCAAGTGCTTTCACTGCAGTCAATGCGTGGGCTATTTACCACTCAAGAATGATTGATGGGAACTTGGAAAGAAGCCAGACCTCCCCTCCTCACTCTGAAATTCAAAAACTGCAGAATCCACAAAGCCTGCCTCAGTCGTGTGAATGGATGATAACTCAAATCATTATTTCAATCATGTTTGTAATTCAGCATTACAAAATTACGTTTCTTGATAGGTGTGGAAATGAATAGATTTCACACCCTTGAAGTTACTCACGAAATGCCATGACCTCACTTAGACGTTGATAAATCTTCTTGTCACAATTTACCAACGACATCATTCACAACTGCATCGTACCCATGGGACTATGGTAACACTGGTTCTGCTCTGAGCTGGACAGAAAAACTCACAAGAAGGTGAACAAGCATCGAGTGCCTTCACAGTGAGCACAAAGCATAATTATGCTGTCTTAATTTTACTGCTAGTTACTGTATTATTTTCCAAGATTCTTCCTGCTATCCTTCATCAGGTGATAATGTCTACCATGCGATGTGTCAGATTACTCACTGGCATTTAACACAACTCTTAGTGATTCCTATCAACGGTAGATGTGTATCATTCCGTCCGAGCTAACAGACAGATATCTACCACCCTGTGAATCTTCTCCATTGAGAAGCATGTTGGTTAAAGTCACCACCTTTGTGCACAAGTTTGCAGGAATTGCCCTCTTCTAGATATCACACTGGACCTATACTTTGCTAGGTACAATGTTACATAACACATATTTGTTTGCTTCATGTAATACAAAATGTGCATTAAGCCTCTTTAATATGCCACCTTGACAAAAACTAAAAAAGAAGTTAACAATAAAACTGTACATAGCATACTGAATGAGGTCTGCAGTGGCAAGAGAATGTTAGCTTAACACTATCAGGAATAACTCTGCATTAGAAATGCTGACACCACTCAACTACCAACTACAGCATTTCTCCATATATCTTTCCACCACCGTGGTGAAATAAATAAGCTGGATGGTTTGGGTTCATATTTACAAGTCCATGCAGGCCGGGCACCAAAGCCTATGCTAAAGAGTCCATCTCTAGACGTATAACTAGAGCTAGTCTTGGAATCTAGCCCTGAGATGTGTCAAATAATCGATGGGTTCGCTCCATTCTCCCACTCTGCCTCAAACGTCGGCCATTTTGTTCGCAGGCAGGACTTGAGGGGCGTGGCTTCAGTCAGGATGTCAATCTCTCCCGGATTGGGGGCAGAGCCTCTTCCTTTCAGGAACATCACCTGCAGGTATACCATTCCTTCAATAATCATCCATATTCTTCCTCCCAAATTTTACCATCATTCTCTCCATCATTTATGTCTCACACTGACAAATGATGGGTAAAACAACTGAAGAGTTTGTTCGCAAAAACCGATAAGTCCATTTTTGAAGATTTTGAAGTACGGTCTCTGTCATAAAGTACAAAATAATACCTTTTAAATGATATGTTGGTCACTAAATATAAAGGTACATTTTTGAAGTTATGGTCAAAAGAAGCAAAAATGTTCTTATTATTCTCTTTATTTTTCTTGACCTTTAATCGCAAATATCTCCATTTGGCAAATATGGACTTATCTGTTTTTGCAAACAAACTCTTCAACTGCTAACCGCTGGCACGAGTTGGTGCTGAATCATTTTGCGTTGCTACACATAGTATCATGGTTTTTCCTCACAGTGAGCTAAGCACTATTAAATGAATTTTGATGATGGAATTATTGCACTTCAACCAGCTCCCTGAACATGATGTGAAATAGAGAAAACTTTATGAATATTGCTACATATAGATAGTACATGATTTATTACAAAATATAGAATGATAAACATAGCAAGATAAACATTTTCTTTCTTACACTGTCTGTCAAACAATAACTTTAGTGGTATTCATGTAAGCCAATTCTGTTAGAGTAAATCTGTTATTTTCTAAGCACATCATTTATTACTTTTGTCTAAAATTTCACTATAAAGTTTGTAAACACATGGCTTTGCATGGAAGAAGTGTTCATATCAAGCATACAAATTTCATATACTAGGCATAACATTTCCAAGTAGCTCTTCCAATGCTTGGAAGAAAAGCCATGGTGGAAGGATTCAAATATTAATTCTGGAGAATCCGTGATTCTTGATATCTAGCAAAAGGAGACACTCCCTCAATGAAAGAATGAATCAACAAAAGCAGAAAATGGGATAAGAGTAGCAAGAACAGTGAATCAGAGAGATGAGTGGTCATTGAGAGGACCACTAAGAGTAAACACTGACCTTTCCATTTGGACATGAGCGTCTCAATCCATTGTAGTGATAGACTGTAAAGTGCTCTGGTAGTAACCTGTCCGGCTGTGAAGGTAACAGATAATAATATGTATCTCTATCAACTCTAGAACTCAATACATTTGATCTCACTCAGCACTTATAAAAATAACCCATCAATCAAGAAAATGGGAATCATCATTTGTATGAAAGTTCGTAAACATCCATTAAACTTGTATTTAATAGTTAACCCTATTCCCACCGGGAGGGGGGGGGGGGGGGCCAAAATGGCCCCCCCCTCGACGTTTCACATGATTATTCCGCAATGTGTGATGTTCTCGCCGCGACATTTTATGACTTTTTTCTTTCAAGTATCGCGCGACTTTTGAGACCAAATTTGTTGCTCCCGGGCATACCGTTTCGAAGCCATGCCCCTTTGAAAAAAATTCGTCAACTCAAAAATTGCTCAAAAACGTGATTTTGTGTACAAATCCAATGTAACTTGTGTTTTTGCAATTAATTCATATGAAAAAAAAAATATTTTTACTTTCAATGGCTGATAATGATTTATTTTAGCCTGATTATGCTTTAAAAAGTTTATGCGACAAAGTTTGACAAAAACCCAACAAAAAAAAGTAAAAAACAAAGAAATACATAAGAAATTCAATAAACAATAAAATACATAAGAAATAATTATGAAGCCAAATTTTTGCTTCAATATTATTGTTGAGGATCTTGAAAAGAATATGTTCACCAAAAATCATAAGTCTTTATACAGCTTTATTTTTTGATTTACAGGCAAAAAATTATTTCTGCATAAATTAGCATAAATCAATATAAAATACATAAATTACAATTTGAAAAATCTAACTATACAGTCTTGTAGATTACATTGGTCTTTACCTTAGTGCAAATTAAACACTGCAAAAATGTCTACTTTCGCAGTAAGTCCATATTACGTTTACTACTGACAGTAAACTAGACTACAATGCACAATTTCAGATTAGAAGAAAAAACAAACCTGCAATTTGAATGTCTGTTCATTTTCAAAGAGTTTGGAAATAGGCAAAATGTCTGAAGATATTTTGAGATGTTATGCAGCTGAAATAATACCAGACATATTTCTGAATCAATCTTGACTCAATGATGGGAAAGTGGAAGTATCCCACGAAGAAGAAATCTTACCTCGTCAGGGAAGAACTCAGCCATGAAAGCATTCTGCAGTATGATACCACACTTCTCAGGATCCAAACGTTGTGCCATGAAGTCCACACTGTCAAATGTGATAACATGGGAATGAATGGCATTGGGTTTGGTCCAAGATGGCTTCCAGATGTATTGGCAGTTATTAAATGAATGATTTGATCAGAAACAACAGATTGCAAATGGAAGGTTTAGACTGCACAAAATCAATGGATCACAGGCCTGTTTAACTCTCTGGCATGGCATGTGCAAAGCATTACTAGTATACAAATGATGCACAGGTCTAAGTGCGGCAGTAGGAATTGTGTGTATATGGTAACTATGTTACATGTTACACATTTACAGTGTGTATCATGAGTGATCACAGTGATTATTTGATATCAAACATGCAGCCAGTAGATACTCATGCACACTCTCGCCAACGAGATTGCAGCATTTTCTTGACCCATTTTATAATTCACATCATTGTTAAAAATTTCCCACCTATTGTCCACAGGTTGAGATACTACTACTAATGCGGCACATTCACCGACATGAGACCCCCTCATACACTCAAGGGTCTGTGTAACAAAGTAAGCCATACAGAGCTTTACCACACAAACCTATATAATAACTTATCTTTTAGTGATGGTGAATTTTGTTAGCTGACTGGTCAATCGACCGCACAACATATCCTGTATTTCATAAATGAGGTCATTGCCTCAGTTGTATTTCATGTTTTGCCTTGTTCATGTTGTTCATTAGCGTGCATCACAGCTGCAATTTACTACTAGCTATCAGCACTGTACTGCAGCAGTTAGTTTATATGAAAGAAAGACAAGAAACACAAGCGGTGGGTAGACATAACTTTTTGAAATTTTGAATAAGGGGTGTATTTTTTCATCAAAAATTTACCAATGAGATTACACTAAAAGATAAAATCGTTGCCCCCTGCTTGTTCTCACAGAATACAGGATATATCTATGGGCTGATGCCATATTCCATTCCACCTTTGGCCTCATAGAATATGGCACCAGACAGTATATTTCCCATATTCTGTGAACAAGCAGGGGGTAAACTAATAATACTGGGTGTAACAGGTATTACTCCAGAGTAGTCGAACTGTTCGAATGGATGTGACTGTACTGTGATGACACCATAACACATTACAAGATGAACACAGCCTGAGGGTTTGGCTGAATTCAGCTGACTTACTACTCCTGAACAGCTACAAGCTCCAAAGCCTCCAGGACAGTTTGCAGCATAGCACACTGAATGAAGCCACTGCCTTCTGTGTCATATTCACTGAAGACTCTTCTAGCTTTCTCCCACTTGGACTCGGGGGCGACCAGCGCTACTTCCTACCAAAGCAGCAAAAGAGCAATAATTGTACTCTCTTCATCAATATGGTATCTTCAAAATTCTTGCATTCAAAGGTCAATGAACAATACAGTAATGATGATCAGCTTTCTGGGCCCTGTTGCCTAAAAATATGGTAACTTTAAACTTAATGGTAAATCTGCATTAGCAACAATATTTCATAGCCAATCAAAGCCACAAAATCACTGATGGTTTAAAGGGATGGTGGAGATGAAAATTGGGCTTTAACTTTTTTTGCAAGACACCAAAACAACATTCATGAAACAGTACAGAGCATACTATTTTAAGAGGAATTCAAAGTTTGTTTGATGAACATCGGGTTTAGAATAGCTGAAGCATCCAAAAACAAAGTAAAACAAAATGATCGTAATAAAGTGTGGGTCCCACACTTTATTAGGATCACTCTGTTTTGGATATCTCAGCCATTTCAAAATCAATTTTCATCAAATAAATGTTGAAATCCTCATGGAATTATATGCTCTTTCATATTTCATAAGAGGTTGTTCACTATCTCACCAAAATATGATAAAAACCTGAAGTTAAGTCTCAACCAAAACTATACAATCCCTTTAATACCATTGCGAATGGCTAACCAAGCAGTCAATGTTTTATGTACTCAGCATGAGAGCATGAAATCTTGCAGCTTCAGTCTACCAGCAATGCCATCAGTTTGAATATGATGTTACACATAATTGATTTCTAGTCACAAACCACGTCTCCACTACAAACATTCGGTTTTTATTTTTGTGTGCTCTTGTTTTGTTTTGTTTTTTATTTCTTGCCTTCTTGAATTTCAGACCTTTGATATCAAAGAAATGAAGTGTGATATGAGTGAAAGGAAAGATTATGATTTACTGCAAATGTGGAATATTTCAGTGTGGAAATTTTGTATGATACGAGTAACAGTACTACTGAAAAATAACAGGAAATATTTGTTAAATTTAGTTACTTTGTCAACATGATTCAAACTAATACAGTGTACTCCTGTTATAACGAAAACAGTTGTAACGATATTCCCGTTACAGCGAAAAAATCATTAAGACCGAAACATTATGCGCTCTGTGTTTTTTATTGTTTATTTGTTTGGTTATGATGAAATTTTGATATAAGGAAAGGAAATTGCCGGTTCCGAGGACTTCGTTATAACAGCAGTCCACTGTAAAAGTGATGCATTGACAGTAAGCAAATTGAAAAAAAAAGAAGATAAAAATATGCCATATATATATATATATATATATATATATATATATATATATATATACATATATACATATATATGACCATCCACTAAACATTTTATGAAGATTCCACTCTTACAGGATGCTCTTGTCCTCATAGAATCACCAGAAGTAGTTCATTCTAGCAGTAAAATTAGTCTTTTCTTCATCTTACCTGAGAGAAGAAGACAGTGAGATGAGTTTCACTGCCAAGAATCCAAATTGGCGTACTTGGACTTTTCAGGAAAGTACCAACCTGAGAGTCAACAGGGAGAGAAAGCAGCATTTTTAAGGGTACCCAATTCTTATCTGATTTACCGAAATACCATGTCACATGCAATATTCATTATAGGCACATTATTGTTACAATTGCCACTTCCGTTATTATTACAACTTTCTAATATGAATTCAAAGAATTATTTCTACATTATTGTAAACAGCAAAGCAAACAAAAAATGCAATGATTTGGGAATTTTGACATGAAAATCATGGCTCAATAATTGTTATTTCCACACAATTTCCTTATGTCCATCAAATATTCTGTCTCTGAGATTCTGGACGAGGTCACAGAGAACCTGAAAGTGGGATCAAGACTGCATACTTTTAACTTCTAAACTCAAAGTTTAAATTAGTCCTGGGAAATCCAGAGATTGTCACAGGTGCCCCATTACTCCTAATTTTCTTCTTATCTAACAGACACAAGGTTAAGTGTTTTTTGCTTTTCCCAGTCTGATGTGAAGATCGAAATCTGAACAATAAATCAACAATAAAAAGCACACCCACACTAAAAAGTCACATATGCTGTTAAGAAATTGAAAGATCATACTTATCTGCAGAAGTAAAACATGCACTTTTTTTTTTCAATCGATTATAAGTCCTTCAATTCAGGCAGTGCATGGGGTCCTTGGATTTATTGTCAAATTAAAGCCTCGGTCACAACTCACCGTGCATGTTTACAGTCCATACATTTTCGGTGGAGGCCATGGCCGCCACGTTTATCTGAAAATGTGGGGGAAGGAGTGGCAAAAGCAGGAAGGGAGTACGGTTGCGCAAGGTATAAGGACGTGCTATAAGCGGTCACGTCCATCGTACATTGCGCACGTGGTATTGCAAGTAAGTTGTACATGCTTTACAACGTGCTTACAACGTACGATTTCCATGTGACTGCCACGTTGTCGTACCGAGGACGTACTTTCACACGCTGCTCACTTATGTTGTAAGTGTGTGCAAGTCGGCTGTACAGAGAACACACGTCACCTGTACTGGGGATGAATCCGTAGCACAACCGCAGCTCGAACGCAGCGAAAGTTTATCATGCACTAAAAGTGCTATGTCGTGTCTGCATGCTCCCAAATTTGTACGGAGGCAGTACTTACTATGTACGAATCCCCAAATTTTGCCCACGTTTTTGCAAGTAGACAGCACGTACTTGCAAGTACGGCGAGTTGTGATCGAGGCATTTGTCACATTAAAAAACTATTAGTCATTCTCTCCAAACACATATTTTATCCCTAAAACTCTCCAAATGGGACAATAAGCTTTATACCTGTACAACAATGAAAACAACAGAAAGACACAATAACTTTACTTTCTTGTGTTGATATTCCCTACATGTAATAGTTTATGAAGCTCACATGTAAAAGATTTCAAATGCTTTGTGTCTAGTGGAAGTGAAACTCGGGTAATATGAAAAGGGAGCCTTGTTTGAACCCTACTGACATACTACCCTATATAGTTTTACTCTACGAAAGACATGAAGGTGCAGAAAACACTTAATTCATCTATAATAAAGTGTTTAATATGTAACCCATTTGGCACTTCCAAAGTTTCAGTTTCACAACCTGCACCTCAATTTTAAAATGACTATCTGGCACATGTAATGGACAGTGTTAGAAGTATCACATATCTGCTAGCCAGCACTTCGTTCTACTATAAAGTACACAACATAACTAGAACAAATCAGCACATGAAGTTGATGGCTTTCTTCTCAAAGACAAGTTTATAAAAGTCTGCTGTGCACACAGTGCATAAAATACTCGTAAAACTTTGGCAAATACCGTATGTCCCAACAAAAAATACAACGGGGCCCTACGCAATGATATCTTTAAAAATATTGCATCAATCTAAATACAAATTCAGGGTATGAAACTATAACTCATTGCCCACATGTTACAGAAAACCCCATTCGATTTGCTTCAGTGGTCAAAGAGAAATGAAGAATTTTGTAGAGGATGTCGGGAATCTCTTTTGTCCAAGTTCTGTCTATTGTTCACACACAAAATCATCGAAGTGCTAAACTTGGAAGAATCAGACTCATGACATGCTTTACTACAATCCTCATTTCTCTGTGACCGCTTAACTAAATCGAATGGGGATTTCTGCAAAATAGAGCTAAGATGTTATATTTCAAGACCCTGAAGTAGCATTGAAAAAAAAATAATCATATTGGATGTTATCAATGCGAAAATCTTATTGTAATTTTTGTGGGACATACTGCAGTATGTCCCACAAAAATTACAATCAAATTTTCGAATTGATAACATCCAAAATGATCGACCTGTCTAAGTGCTACTTCGAGGCCTTAAAATATAGCATCTTAGCTCCATTTTGCAGAAAACCTCATTCAATTTGGTTAAGCGGTCACAGAGAAATGTAGATTGTTGTAAAGCATGTCATGAGTCTAATTTTTCCAATTTTAGCAATTCAATGCTCTAGTGCGTGAATAAAAGACAGAACTTGGACAAAAGAGATTCCCGACATCCTCTACAAAATTCCTCATTTCTCTTTGACCACTGAAGCAAGTCAAATGGGGTTTTCTGTAAGATGTGGGCAATGAGTTATAGTTTCATACCCTGAATTTGTATTTAGATCGATTCACTATTTTTAAAGATATCATTGCGGGGGGTCCCGTTGTAATTTTTTTTTGGGACATACTGTACAGTCACAATGAATTTACACTAACAATCTTGTGATATATATGAAGGTACACATTGCACTGCCTAACTTTTGTCTGTTTATTTCTACATAGTATCCTAAAGAAAGTACAGATGATCAATGCTTAAGACGATGATAGTCCATATGATTATTGTGAGTTCATGTTATGCCAGAGCCATAGGGCCATATGATAGGACCATATCACTGGCTAAGAACTTGGAGGGTCTTATCACCCACTCTGGGTTACAATCAGGTTTGTAAACCTTCAACTGAACAATCAATATCACTGCTTATTGCTACCTAAATTAAATAATACCACAAAAGAAATATTTTAAAGACAGAAAAAAAGAAAAGACGTAAATGCAATATTTTCCATCCACTGCTTTTGAAGAAGTAAGCCAGTGTCACAATGGAAATTATGAATGAAAATGGGTACTACAAATCCACCTGACCCTATCGTAAAATCCTAATTTTCAGAACCCGTCACAAAAGTCACACTTAAGAGGTTTTAGAAATAGTAAGACCAAAAACAAAAAACAAAAAAAAAAAAGTTTACATAGACACACAGATCAAGACTCAAACATTTGGCACAAAAACCAGTTTCTTATTGTCAGAGTATTAAACTACACACACAAAACACAGAGCGCTCTAAAAAGATGTAAGAGGTTGGTAACTCACCTCACAGTATTTGAGATTCTCCAAGATAGTAAGAAAGCCAACCGTGGATTGCCTGGAGATACCCTTCATTTCTGGTACAGGAAAACAACAGTAACAACGAAACAAATTCTTTAGTTCAAACATACAACAAGCACTTGTCAGTTACAAAATGCATTTTGATTTGTACCATGTATACATTACTTTGTCAGGACCACAGTGTTTTAATATAGAGACTAATGCCATTGCAACACAGTGATCAAAAATGATTCTAGTGGTAATACAGTAGATTCATCATTATGTGTTTGGATCCTCTCAAATGTTGCAAACACTTCTAGAAATGCAAGAAACAAACCACATAAAGGAGGCCAGCATGTATGTAAATCAAGACATTTTCTACATCTAGGGTTTGATAAATCTCTTGTATGATTTCACTTTCGCTCAGTTTCCATAATGTGAAATCTCCAGTTAACAAACACAATTTAAAATTTGTCAAAAATTGCAACAGAATAGTACCCACCCTGTTTGTTGGTGATGTCCTTTTTTTTTTTTTTCCATGATAATGAGAGAAAGCGTATTTTTGGTCTTAATTTACTGGTATCCTTTAAAGACTTGCCTCATGCTTTATAAATGAGGAATCTATCTACTGATGATACCATGGCAAATTTTGCTCCTGATCAGATCAAGACAAACCTAACCTAGACATGAAATTACAACCTATGCAAGTCTAGATCATTACTCTGCATGGCATCAGAGTCTTGATGCTCAAATTTTCAAAATGTATTCATTTTTCCTGATGACCATTAGACATAATCATGCTATTGTAACAATACATTCCTGCTGATATTTCTCAGGTCACATGTTCTTTAACCCCCCCTTTTTTTTTTTTTTTCCTGTCTTGACTTTTCTCTTTTTTCAAGCAACATTATTAGACAAATGGAATATCATACCATGGAATCTCTACAGATCATGACAAGATAAACAATTCGAACATTAGAATTGTGTGACGCGACTTACGTAGACCAGCTACATCCTTCTCGTGATCAAAGACATGTGACACAGCTCTGCCAGTTACCATCAAGTTTATCAGACACTGGCTGTGAAAGAGATCAACATAGTACA